>NC_056743.1:1155858475-1155998475 GCF_019279795.1 Protopterus annectens | reverse complement strand
CAGACTGCTTATCTCATGTAAAAGGATCCTGCTGCATTGGTAGCTGTGTCCAGCATCAATTGATAATGCAGATTATTTGGACATTCCCTCAGCTGCTCTTTCAATGAGGTAGAAAGGAATGGGGTAAATCTTTAGAAGGGCAAATTATCTTAAATCAGGATGAGTATTCTAAGAAAGGCATCAGAATTGATAATTACATTGTTTCCCCCTTAATAATTGGTCCCAGTACACATCAACTAGCTCCAGAAGTAAGACAGCTTCCATTTTCTCTAGTTTTATCTGGAAATGATCTTCCAGTCACGTATATGATGGCATTCTTTTTGCTTTGGAAAGATCAGTGTGAGACAAGTGGACTACAGTCACTCAATTGCTTGGCTACACCTTTCACTTTTAGGCATCTCTGGATTTTATTTTTAAGGATAATATCAAACAGAGCTCCATCTCCTTTTCTGGATTACAGTCTGTAATATTTGTAACTAGTTATGCAAAGTTATTAACAATAATTATTCCTTATATCAAATCATTTGTTTTCACCTCTCCAGTCTAGATTCATATTCTTAGCCAACAGCATACGGTTATTTCTGGTGTAGCATACTGCAGTTTAATAATTACTTCATCTAACAGATTAGCAGGCCAAGGAATGAAAGGTAATGTAAGCCATACCTGTACTACATGGGTCATTAGTCAGTCTTAGTCTCCATCACTAAACATACTGTTCTTTTCAACCAGACAACTTGTAAGAAATCTCTAACAAATATTACAATATCTATTTATACCATCTCCCTGACCTGCACTGTTGTTGCTGAATATACTATAACTACAAACTGCACTCCTTGTGTTTCTCTTGTCTGAACAAAGTTATTGTATCCATTTTATACATAGTTCTATTTGGCTCTCATGTCCTCTTGTCTTCCACCATCCTTCTTTCTAAATTCCAGTCCTCTCACCTTCATCCTTGTTCTCATATGTTTTTCACATCTTCTCTCTCTCTTTCTCTCTCATCCCATGTTTCCTTTAGGAAAATGTATACATGGTGATCTTTAGATATTGATATCCACTAAATGTTGTTTCATCTACATTCATTTACTATACATTAGAGGGGAAATCTGTCTTTCTGTGTGTGTTGGTTATTGTGGCTGTTTTGTTATTATATACATATATGTGGTGCCAAATTAGTTCTGGGACTTAATGATTTGAAATATAGAGGATTATGAACAAGTGACTGATCATAACCAACTTATTATGTGCTTGAAACAAGAATGTCAAGAAATCCTGCTGAATAGTAGACAGAAGTGAAACTGAAAAGATAGATATTGATAGACGTATTGTGAACATATAATAACAGTTGTGATCAGAGAAATCCAATCATGATTCCATGTAGTGCATGGAATTTATTTGTTCCAAGTACTAGCAGCCAACAGAAAATAAGTGCAAGCACGCAAAATATTTAACAGCTTTGAAAGGCGTAACAACTTAGCATTGCCATATAGGCAGCAGGCAGAAGTGGTGCCCACGTGAAGAACTAACAGTTTAAAAACTGTTAGATCATTTCCACTGCTGCACTGCTTGTTTAAAAGTGTGGAATTGTGGCAGACTAATGTATCTAACAGCTTTCATAGCTTTTTTAGCTTCTGCTACTGTTCTGTGGTTGCCAACACTGGCTGATGTTATGCTCTATTATGAGACTATAGCTTAACTTTGCTTAGAGGTGCTTTCCTCTAACATCAGAACAAGCATGCCTTTTCCCCAATTTTGTAGCATTGTATGCTCTACAGTACATTTTCTTATATCTACCGAATAGCATGGAATATCAGTTGTCCATTGAGCTTGTATTATATAAGTTTTTAGTAAAATTAAAGAACGCCATTTAAATTAAATCTTCCATAATTTTCATGAAACTGAAGTGTGTGCTGGTGCTTTAAAAAACTACCTTGCTTTTCTGATGTAAGCCAATGAAGAGCAGAGGGACAGTGTTTGTTAAACTTTATAGGCTGTGATTTCTGATGCAGCCCATGGAGAACACAGGGATAAGGTCTGCTAAATTATAAAAGTCTGTGTTTTTATATCCTTTATTATTAGATTTGTGTTAAATGTTGTAATTAATCAGAGACATCAATCATCTAACAAGATCCTTGTTAGATTGTCAATGTCCTTAATTAGCTGGGTTTAAGGGAGATGACTGCTTGGTCTTGCAATGATATGGTTGGCGTTTGCAAATTACTCTCAACGCTGGTTGCATTGCTGCTGGTATGTATTATATTCTCTTCTGACTTCGGCTGTTCTTCCCTTTTTAAGGTCTCCTGTCTTTCCTAAAGAGCTGTAGTCTTTTCACTATATGTAATCATTTAGTATGGTTTGGGTTAGTTTTCTAAGATGTCCAGTGCAAGTGGCCTTTAAGTGCAGATCCATGAGATCTGACTGTGCCTTGATCAAGCTCTTTATTTAATATTTTTATAAGACTGATATTTAAGTTAAAAGTAACCTTTTGGGTAGGATAAAAGTCACAATGCTGCTTCTGTTATTCCAGAAAAATAGAATATATTGGTTTACCAGTCACCTCATTGGAGAATCCAATCAGCCTTAACTTCAACTTTAATTCTTTCTGAGTACTTATCTAAGTACTTTTTAAAAGCATGAGAGAAGAACAGCTAATGAATAAATGTATGTATGAATGAATGAATTAATTAATTAATACAGCTATTACATATTTGAAATATTATCCAGGCAAATGCAGTCTAAGTAAAGATTAAGCTACAAATGTAATTATCACTAAGCAAGCATAATAAAAAGTTTGCAAACAAATACAAAAATTAAATTATCAAAAAGCATTCATGAAGTCATCATATGCTATCTGAAATAAACAAAAGGAGAGTGAACCAAAAAATGGACGTCAAGTCCAGGTAAAATAATCCATTGTAAATGAACAATCTATGGTAGCATGTTAAATAACACTGCCAGAAATTTCTGAATCCCCTGGAAAAATTAGATAACAATAAAGTGAGCTGTAAAAAGTGGCACTGTCCACACAGCTGGGAAGATGAACTTGTGTATGTGCCAAGAACTTTCGCAAGATCTGCAAGGTACACAAACAGTAACAGAATTACAATTCTCTAGTATCATCATGCTTACATAAACAAATACAGCAATTATATTGCCTACACTCAGAGAATCAGAGACCAGATACAAACTAAAGGCATTTCTTGGCATGTTAAACAAAATGCATGCAACTGCCAGGCTATGGGACAGCAGACCACACACAGCCAAAAAAAGGCAGATTAAAATCTATGAATCACTTTTTTGTGATCCAGTATTCTTTTAGACTGAACTCACCTCACTTTTCTTCTTGCCATGTGAAACTCCAGCTGTTCTAGTATCCTCAGAAAATCACTCTTAACAGTCTAAAGCTGTAAATGAGTAACCATCTAGCTGCACTTACTTTCTTCCTCAACAGAGAGGCAGACCAAGTTGCTCTGGTAGTAGTTCTAATATGCTAAATGAAAGTATAGACCTTCAAAAAACACACACAGTTTAGTAGCCATATCAACTTTAATTTTCTTCACTGTAACAACAAATACAGAGTGTAGGATACCAAATCATCACGAAGTACACAGTTAGTACAACTGATACAGGTGACACAGCTGTAATGCAACCTCTCAGCACGGGAAAGTCAAATGATCATTAAAGGTTAATTCACAATTAGGAACACAAACATTCTTAATACATAGAATAAATAAAGCACAGTTTACTTGACACAAGTAAACCTAGGCAGCCATCTATAGCCGTATTAGACTGCAACTTCAAGTTTATTTGAATAAGTAATTCTTTTCCCTTTCTTCCTCATCATGGGTCATACTTCAACCTGTTTTCTACACTTGCCAATAGTAGAAACTAATTAAAAATACTGTAGTTGACATTTGACAACAGCTGGTACAGGTGTACTTACAGCTTTGAGTTGGGTTAGGAGCAAAAAACTACACAACAGAATGTTAAGTAGTACATTTTTCTTTTCCCACAATTCCTCTTATCGTAGCAGGAAAATACTACATGACTGTTTGAATAGCATACACTAAAGCCTTCTCACATCTTATTTCAGCCACTGTATCAGAAAACACCACAACAGTAAATGATCTGTCATCCATACCCGAGTCAGTTGGTACTGAATTTGGGCAGAGAAATGTAAATTGCCTTCATCACATAATTAACTAGAAAAAAATTATTTATAGTTGGTATTTAGTACCAAGAAAGTCAAGTGCAAATTAAATGAAACTGTTACAGGAAGTCCTCCCATGTCCAAATCACACACTTTGCAACTAGAGTACACCAGTGAGACACTAAATCCAAAATGAGGAAACTTATTAATAATGATAATATTTAGCAGTAGAGTTATTCAGTGAAACACATTCCATGAAATGTCCATTCACTGAAATGCATACCAGTTTTGTATTTAGCAATTATATATTCCATAATTTGCAGCTGTATTCATAAGTCTACACATTACTGATTTAACAAGAGTATAGCTTTAGGGAAAAGACTGCGGTGGTGGTGCTGCGGTAGCGTTGTCGCCTCACAGTTAGACGTTGCCCGTTCGATTCTCAGTTAGAGCGTCTTCTGTGTGGTGACATGCGTGAACGGGAGTTCCTTCATTGAAGGTTGTGTGTTAGGCCCGGCAAGCCAGCACGTAAAAACTCTACTGCCAATCATTAGCAGACCGGAGTTCCGCTGTGGCAACCCCTAACCGGGAAAAGCCAAAAGACACAAACAAACATAGCTTTAGGGAAAAGAAGACTGCCAAGTCTTGAACCCAGGACACTGTGCATTAGAGTCAGGGCAACACACCACTAAGCCAAACCAGCTCTGAAACTGTCATTCCACTTGCAGAAAAGTATAAAGCATTTATTTAATATAAAATAAAAACATCAACTAGTGCTTAAATATTTAAGGGGAAATTTTCAACCTGAAGAAGTTCCTTTCTATTTTTCCTTCATTATTAAACCAGTAAAATAAAGATAAAATTAGCCACTGCACCCTTTGCTGTTACTGTCACCTTTCAAGAACTGATTGACTAGTGTTGTTGCTACAAAGGTACTACCTTTTCAGTTGTTTAAAGCTAGATTTTTTTTAATGAAACAAAATATTCTAGAAGATTGCTCATAGCCTCAATCATTGCAAATTTGAGTCTATTATCAAAAACTATTGAAGAATAACATTTAAAAATGTTTCAGTTGAATACATGATGTGAACTTGATATATAACCCACTGATGGCAAATGCAATAATCTAATCTCTTTAAAAAAATGTACTCACTGAACTCATGGGTGATGACACCAAGATAGCATTTTTTCAGTAAGAAAGCTGTCCTGCAAACCTCCACTCCTCTGTTCCACACACATATACAAACATATACTTTCCTAAATGCAGTAAATTCATGGGACGCCTTCATGCAGGGAGCTGGAATGGGAGAGATTACATTCAATCTGAGAATTTTTGTCAAGTGGTAAGGTTCCCATTATATTATATGAAATATTTAAAGATTTTGGAGGGGGCCCTATTAATTGCTGGATAGGTGTAGAAAACCTTATAAGTGTATCTACTTAAAGGCATATATGACTAGGCATCCTATTGTTCCCATGTTCATGTGCCTGTTACCAATGCCTATGTAAGAATTTGAAAACATAGATTTCCAGTTGCTTGCAGACTGAAACTTTTTCTCATTGTCACTTTGGAAATTGTAATTAACTGAATGAGAGGACCAATAAAAGATAAATCTTAAAGGCTCTGTAACTGATTTCACATACAAAAAAATCTATTTTAATAGCTCCTTGCTACTCACCTATAATATAAAAATAGGAAACATAGATATGTTTGAATATATTTTAAAAATTCTGATATTAGCACATCATTACTTTCTCAGACCCAAATCACAATGCAGGCACCTCCTTAATGTTATAAGAGAATTTAAGTTTGACAGACAGGTTATAGCCATCATAACATTTGTAGCTGATTTGTGTTCCTCAGTTCTTCACAGACAAGATGTAGAATGTTTTTCAGTGGCTTTGATATTACTTCATTAGACATTAGGAGGGTTCCTATCAGAAGAACGAACTCTTAAATTAGCGAACGCTCTTATGTCTAACTTTAAAACGTGAAACCTGAAAATGTCAAAAACACAAAACATTGATTTTTTTCCCCAAGGAAAAAACATCGATGCGCCATTCTCCGGACTTTGTTTTCTCCACTGTGGTGTGATCTCAGAGTTGGTATATTTAAGATGTAGGGGTGAAGCCCCCCCACTTTATTTTGCCTGTATGTTGTTTTTATTTTATTTTTTTTTGGATCAGTGAATTTTTTTCCCTGGGAAAAAATTTGCTGATCTGTTCTATCAACATTTTTAGGTTTTGCGTTTTTAAGTTCGATAGAAGAGCATTCGCTATTTTAGCATTCGATCTTCTGATATAGACACCATTAAGACCATGACTAATTTTAAGGCGATAATACAACATTTTTTGAAGGTGAATTTGATCACCAGAAGAAGAGAGTTGCATGGGTTACTTGTGCTGTTGATGGAAGAATTTTACCCCTATATTTCTGGCAAGTTAATCTTTTACTCCTTTTATGATAATTGAATTTTTCTAATTTGTTGGTATGGTTTCTGACTCCCATATATGTCTGTAAAATTGATATAAATACTCAACAATTTTTCAATACTGTCTTTTACCACATCAACTGGAATATTATTAGCTTTACTTGCATTGTTGTTTGTTAGTTGATTTATAGTATGTTCAGTTCTTTGTCTGGTTCGTAGTTTGGGTGGGTTATAATGGGTAAAAGTGTAAAAGTTCCTTCTTAAGAAAATCATTATCAAAGTCTGTCAGTAGTTGATGGTTCAGAGGTTCCTCAAAATAACTGTATCACTGCTCAAGTTTTTTTTTTATCAATGGTCTTGAAGATGACATCATTTTCAGATCTAAGGGATGTTTGTAA
Source organism: Protopterus annectens (assembly GCF_019279795.1). NCBI lineage: Eukaryota > Metazoa > Chordata > Ceratodontiformes > Protopteridae > Protopterus > Protopterus annectens. The sequence goes on along the minus strand of NC_056743.1, from coordinate 1,155,991,495 downwards.
CTGCAGGAAGTTGTTTGCTTATGGATCTTTTGACTGGCTTCTTCATTTTCCTTGATTTTCTTCTCCCATCATTGATTCTTTGTGTCTTTCAGGCTTTTTTCCTTACCTATCTATTTAGGGCATTGCAGGATGTCTTTCCTGTTAGCTTTGTTTCCTTCATTTTGTCTTTTAGATCAAGAGTTTGATTAAATATCAGTTTGGGAATTCTTTCTCACTTGTGGGGCAGAGTCTTTCCCCACAATTCAATATAATCCATGTAGGCTCAGTGTATAGCCTACACGGAATGTACCGGTGTACATGGTCATGGTTCCCCCTCGGCAGCACGATATGCAAATTAATCACGGTGCTCTGCCAAGGGAGATCATAGTAACACCGATATTGAATCCATGTAGGCAGTAGTGCAGAGGCTATCCCATGGTTGTGGGTTGTGCAGGGAATGCCTGGACAGATGTTATGTACAGGATAATAGTCCCTGTAATGTACCCTGCCAGAGTAGAAATACATGTGAGTTGTAATAGTTTTTTTTTTACTTTTATTTATTTTTTTTTATGCCCATTTGGGTGGTGCAGCGTGGAGCACAGCAGTGCCAAGCTGCACTTACATATGCACAGCTGACACCTGCCAGACATCTAAATATAGAAACCAGAAGTAATTAATTAGTCATAGTTGTTTACATTTTTTATTTTACTTTTTGTGGGGTTTTTTTTGAATGAACGTTTGCCCAACGTGGTGCGGTGCTTAGCTACACTAACAAATAGCTTAGTAGTATATGTGAAGGTATACTGATTTTCTCACTATCCAAGTAGCTAAATAGGTAGAATCATGGCCTAAAATGTAGTACGTCCCGGGTTTGAGTCCCCAGCAGGGGACTTTCAGTGCTGTGAAAATGTGAAGATGGTTTAATTTAAAAACAAATTTGCTACATTTGGAAAATGTGTGTGGTGCTAAGCACTGCTTAAATATGGTCAATGGCTATTCCTGTTTGCTTGTTGCTAAGCTTTGCTAAAACACAGTTGTGTGAGTTTACACGATGCTCAGCTCCACTAAGCAGGTTTTCACAATGCTAAGCAATGAGGCACTTTTTTGAATGCAATATTATGACATGTAAGGGTGGGAAAACAGCCTATATTAATGTCAATAGGTCAGAATTCTGCAGCATTCATTAGAGTCTTACTAAACTGTCAATATGCCTGGAGGTGTTGGTGAGGGAACGTACTTTTGGGCACAGAGGTGGGGTGTGCAGGAGTCCAGAGTGTTTGTTAAACTCCTAGTCCAGAACTATGAACCTCAGTTTTTTTAGGGTGATTACCAGGCCTCAGAATGTAAAGCTGAAGCCTGGGATTGGTTGGCCAGGGATGTTACCAGTGCTATTGTTATCTCCGCACTGGTGAGAAGTGTTATCACCACTGTGATGACCTGAAGCAAAGTAGGAGGGGAACCTTGGACACCTGAGTCCAAGAGGCTGGGGATGGGCATGCCCTACAGCTATGTAAGTATGTTTGTTACTACTTTACTAAAATACAAGCTGAATCCATGCGAAACTGGTATGCATAATGGTGTGCTTTTCTTCCAACAGCTGTATCTGAATGGGCTCACAATGTCCAGTCTCGTGCTGTGTGCCTGGCCAGGATGTGCATGAGTGTGGTAAGTATGGCTATTTTCTGCTAACTATAGTGCAATAAACAATAAGCAATAAGGTGTAAATTGTGGTTTGATAACTACTGTGTGCAAATAACTGCAGTAGGGCTGTACTCACTGTATGTGTATTCTAATGTCACTGCAGTCAACTGTAAAACTGAAAGAAATAAAGAATACAAAAGTAATTGATAAATGTATTGCACAACCCACAGTATGGATCAGGGCTGTCTTCAGGCCACTTTCAGTCAAATAATGCTCTGTATTCCTCCCACTCCAGGAACAAAGTATATGGGTAAGGTAGCCCACGTTCTAGGCAGACATCGTGTATACATCACAGATTCAAAGGAGCAATAACAATAAAGTGTAAAGCAGGATTGTGGTTTTAAAAGTAATGTGTTCATATAACTGCAGTAGGGATGTATTCATTGCATATGTGTTCTAATGTCGCTGTAGTCAACTGTAAAAGTGAAATAAATAAAGAATGTAAATGTAATTGCCTGATAAATGTATTGCACAACCCACAGTATGGGTCAAGGCTGTCTTCAGGCCACTTTCAGTCACATAATGCTCTCTATTCCTCCCACTCCAGGAACAAAGTATATGGGTAAGGTAGCCCACATTCTGGACAGATATCATGCGTATACTTCACAGATTCTAAGCAGCAATAACAATAAAGTGTAAATCAGGATTGGGGTTTCATAATTAATGTACGCAAATAACTGCAGTAAACCTGTATTCATTGCATGTTTGTTCTAATGTTACTGCAGTCAATTGTTACATTATGTCCACATGTCCCCTGCAGTCACACCTTTTGGGTTCTACTCCCATGCCTGCCAACTAAGACATGATGACTGTCTAGAGTACTTAATGTGCACAAACATGCCTCTCAACTGTCATGTATTTTCGCAATCTAATGACCATTCCCCAATCTGTCTGGTGCATTTTTAGCAGATAAATGATTACCAGGAATGCAATGTATTTGCAGCTCCACTTACAGAACACCTTGGTAGTTATGTACATGCACATTTTGTGAAACAGTTCTGTGTAGTTGTGTACCTGCATTTGTTGCTCCACACTGTCCCATGCTAACAGCTTGAGAGGTATGTATGTGCTATATCATCTATAGAAGAATTTGAGTCACTGTACTCACAACTGACACTGCACACCTGCAGAAGTAGGTATTAGCAGTCTGTGTATTAATATCATCTGAGACTTCACTAATGGTATGTTTTTCTCTCTCCCCCCTCCACTTATCTTCTTTAATTTAATAACATTAATTATTATTATGATTTAATATTAATATATTCTGTTAAACTAACTGTTTTGTTGGAGTTATGGGATATTTCATTCTGGTTTGCTGTTAACATACTTACTGTTATGTTATTTACTGTTGTGTTACACATAATATACCTTAATACGTATTTGGATTAATAAATATTATGTTCCATTCTTTTAATACTAACATTGGCTTGGTTATTACTAACCTTAACTTATTGTTATAAGTAATTTACTACATGTGTGACAAGGTAGGCCAGTTCCAGGTGATCAACTTACCTTGGCTTCTCTGGCCATGGCACTGGAGCCCAGCACATCTGGGCTCCAACCTGGTGGTGCCTCCTCTGCCGCCCCTGCACCCATGATGAACTGACAGGATTGGTGCACAGGATAATGTTCTGTGGTTTTAGATGCCACCTGCACCAGATGGAGGGCATGCTCCCCTCCCTGGTGGGACAGCCTCAACCTGGAGCCCAGCCTCCACCATTGCCACCCCTGGAGCAGTGAAGAAGCAGTGCTGATTGTCACATGGGTGGGGATTTGAGTCACACTGCTACCTTGTGGAGGCCACAACACCCTCCCCATCAAAGGTGTTCACCCTCCCCCTCACTTGTGTCACACACCATCCCTTTCTACTGTCTTGTCTGTCTGAAAAAGCTTCATCTCCCCTACTTATCTCGCTCACACATACCTATGTCTCTTCCCCAACATTTCACTCTCACCTTAAAAAAATGGGCACCTGTCCCAAAAAAAAAAAAAAAAAAAAATCATCCCATACATAACTCTATATTTCACACACAATGTCCACTGGACACACATAATTTGGTTCAATTGGCTTGACAATGCAGTTATGTTGTCCTCAACCCTCTCTCTAGAGGTGACAGTCCAAATTCAACTACAAATTCTGTCAAAGTGCACACTTGTTGCTCTAAAAGAAATGGATAGCTATCATTCTTTCCTACACCCTTCCTGCACATACCTACCTGCCTTGCACTATGTTTTCCCCCACTTGCACCCCATTTCACACTGTTGTAGTTCCCCATTTTTCTTTCCTTTAAAGATTTTTTGCATGACTCTGCATGATGCACCACACTGAGCAGCGTTGCTTACCTCAGCTAAATGAAGCTATATTGATATATGTGTTTTAAATGATAATAAACACTTAACAAAATTTTGAACCCAAGACCATCACACCTGTAGACCACTGCATTAACCTGCCACACCACACAGCTGCTAATTAAAACAGGTGGTTTAAGCAAAACATAGTAATTGCAAGTTACCATCTTTAAGCATGTTTAAGCACAGCTGCACATCATGCCACATCGCACAAACTTGCTGAAAGAGTAATGGAAAAACACGGAGAGTAACTCAGAGTCTGGTACAGGACTACACCACTAGAAAGCCAGGCACAGAATAATGGATGTAACTGAGGTTTCTGATAGCAGGTAAATGGGAACTTTTATAAGCAGCATGTACAAGTACGCCTGCTAAAATATTAATGGCAAAATACATGTTCAACTGGGATTCTGGTGAAGAAATGCATCTCTATAAAGCCAGGCACATAATAATGGATGTAATGGAGGTATGTCACAGCTTGTATGTGTGCACTTATATCTTCACAAATACACATGCTGCAATAGTGACTCAGTAGCTCAATCTGATAAATGCTTTGCAAACAGTAAGTTTTGCCACACATGGTTCTGGGTTCAAATCCAGTGCTGTGTAGCATTTAAATTACATTATTGTGATGCCATCAATAAATGACTGAGTCATGCACTCTTTATCCACACAATGCATTTCAAATGCAATGTCTGGTTTTCAGTGATGAAAGTCACAGGCCTGCAGATAGAACCACACTTGAAATATCCCTATAGCAACACTATAAGTGCATAAAGTGTCGGGTCATGCCTTAGTATGCATTCACAGAGGATTTTAACTTAGGTAATGCAAAAGAGGCCCACTAATATCAGAATGCAGCACACAATCATTTCATAATGATATTAAAGATTAGCACAGCTGCACAACTGCCATACACATATGGAGGTTCTGCTAGTAACAAGGACTGCCAGCATACACGTTCCAAATGACTACCATAATGTAACACATGGCCTGTCAGGTGCCCAAATGGTTGACATAATGGTATATTTGCCCCTTATGCTGCCCAAGGACACAGCAAACATGTTGCCCAGTGCTCTGTTTGTGATACCATTACCTAGCATACTTACCTTAAACACATGTCTTAATTTGCAGTGGAATAGGTACCCTCAATCTGGCTCTGCCTCTACAACAAGGCTGCCACAGCTCCCACAGTTACTGTTACAGCTTGTTGTCCTGTTGTTCTCCAAAGTGTTCACACTCTGCCTATGCCTATTGCCTGTAGCTTCAGGTGCAGTCTGTAGCACACACATCTGTATGTAAAAGTAGTTGCTACAGACATACCCTCTGAGATGATGTAGTATCTTGACCCCAGTAATGTCCACCACAACATATCAGAAAGGGCTTCTAATCTACATGAAGGCTTACATCTTGTTCAGTGGTTGCATGTCAATGGCTGATTATACTGCAAATCAGCTGTGTTGGTTGCAATTAGCATTTCATTATCACAGATTCATTAAGAGTCAATCACTCGGTAATGAAAACCATGTTAAAAAGGCACATAGCTGGCTAGGGAAACCAGTCTTTACATATCTGCACATATCAACAGAGGAGAATTGTACTCCATCAGGTATGTAACCTTTTTGTTTACAACATGATGCATATGTGTGAATATACTTAGGGGGGATGGGGATTACAGCATTAAGCCTTTATTAGAACTGTAATGATTGATCTCCAAATTTGTTACACTTACAGAGGATGTACAATGTGTCAAGGGTAGAATGTTTTTGTCAATGTGGCATACTGGCATTGTGGGAATGTCCCTTTACAGTGATTGTAATAGCACACTGCTATTTGTTTGGCACTGTTGTTTTGATATATTATCAGGGGGGCTGCACCTAGGGGACACACTGCAATGGACACCGGTCTTGAGAGGGTGATCATACAGCAGTGTCTGTCATGACACAAACGGGAATAGCTGACTATTGCTAGTATCTTAGTTGTATCCACATGCTTAGTATATTTACACACAGTGGAATGTGACATGTCTGATCAAGCAGTGGATACTGCCAGTCATTCTGTTCTTGTTGTATCTCTACATAATGTACTTCCATGTATGTGATCCTAACATGTGTTCCCAATTTGTTGTCTTTCAGGAAACCTGTATGCCAGATGCCATGCCCCTTTTACAGATGCTGGGAATTATATAATCTTGGAAGGCATCTGTCAACACCATGAACTCCTATGGTCCGGTGGGGAGGGGCAAAACAGGGAACAGGAGGAGTATTGTGGGCTGACCTTGTCCATGATGTTAACTCCATAGGTGACCAGAGCAAGACATATGAGCAGGTTCAGCACTGTGCAACAGATATGATAAATGCTGCAAGCAGAAGAACAGCAGATGTGGCCAGGGATCAAGGTGTCACTGGTGGAGGGCCTGCAACAGAACAACCACTCTCAGACATTGAGGAATTCCTGGCAAACATAGGAACACATGACAGCTCCCAGGCATCCATCACACCATATATCTCCTCAACTTTTCACATGTCCCTTAGGAATTGGAGAAGGCTGTGGTCCTGCTCCTGGCAAGCACAACACTATTTTGTTACAGATGTAGATTTACTGCAATGTATCCCCTAAATTGTCTTCACAGGCCTGCTGACTATATTGATGTACTGCCGGCATGATTGCCAACTGCACAGATATATTCTGACTGTGCACACTTTAGAGTCATACCTACACCTTATAGGTGTGACCACTCTTGATAGATATGACAGTATTGTCAGGACATTACAGATTGCCATATGTGTCAACTATGCAGAGACTTCACAAATGTTAACAGTGTACGTCATTGTTATTGATGAGATTGCTGTGTAAAGAGCTTTTATTTACAAGTAACTACAGATGTTTGTGGGAAAACTAATGTTCTCATGTCCTACTATATGAGGTTTGGGGTTAAACAGCTCTGTAATAGTGACAACAGTGCACAGAACTTTACATATATTACAACATGGTGCTGCAGAGCATAATAGTGCAGGTATTAATGTACTGCTTTTCCCTTTGTTATCACAGGTGACCGAGGGGGTTGGTCTCTGTCCCCTACACAACCTGATGTCAGTGTCTCTTCAGACTCTGATGATGATGGTGGCCAAAGTGAGACACAGGTGGGGGTTTCAGGGGCTGAATCTGTCCCAGAGATTTACATCCCTCTTCTGCCCTCCTTATCACTGCACACAGTCAGTATGCCTGCGCATACCCAGTCCCCAGAGGCTACAAATATTTGGACAGTCAGAGGGTGGGAACATTGAACAGGAAAGTGTGGCAACTATGGCTCTGGTGAGTGTAGACACTGGCCATAGCCAGAGACCTGGCAAGGTTCCACACAGGCGGATTGATAGGGGTGCTCATGGGAGGCCTGCTGTCCTTCCACCACCTGTTGCAGGTGTCTCATCACGGGTCACTCAGAGTATGTTTTGGGCCATCATGGAGGCACAGGCACATTCTGAAAGGAACTCCAGATGATTGCTCAGGGTTATGGATGCAGCACAGTCTGACATCTGTGACTGCCTCCTCCACATTGCTGATACCCTGGATTGGTTCACTGATGCAGTAGAAAGGCGGTGGTCTGAGACAGATCACAGAATATCTGTCTTGGAATGCACATTGTCTGTGATGGAACATCTGATTGGAGATGAGCATCAAACTCGTGGATGTAGGCGAGCAACTCCATCTGGTAAGAGTCCATGTGGCCATGCACAATCATGCTTCCATAGTGGCAGTACATCCAGCACTCCAGAGGAGAGTGTGCTGTCCACACCAAGATGTGGCAGGCCATGGGCTTGTGGTCCTGGGTGTTCCCGTGGAAGATACATTCTCAGCAGACAGCAGTCACCATCAGGTACTAACACAGCTTCTGACATTGGGCATGGAGGTGCCAGTGCAACTCCTGTCAGAGCTAGTTCCAATGTTCATGGGCAGAGACAGTAAACTGTAAGCTCTACCATGCATGGTTCAAAGCTGTCCAACATACACACATGTAGGGCTAGCACTGAGCTTGACTGTTCATGCACACACTCACATACCACTGTTGAAATTAGGTCACCTACAGGCACACATGGCAAATTTCTATGGTCCATCTTGCCTACTTCCCTTCCTGACTCACACACATGCTTTCAACCTATTGGGTCAGCCTAGGCCTCTTGCTCCCCCACACTGCACCCTGTGCAAGTGACGATACCTGTGCCACATCCCTCTCATCCTCATCATCGATGCAGGGGAATTAAGCTAGATGTCTGATGAACAGGGTGACTATATAAATTAATATCTAATTGTGTAATCCAGTGTTGCTTTGCCATGCCACTTGTACTGGACACTAACAGACACTGTATGCTGACATTTGTAATGAGTAAGCCACATTATTTTGTGTACCTTATGTTGTATGCTGTTGTAATGGCTGTATACTTACACAATGACCTGTTTATGGTTCAGTTTCAGGAGTCTGTAGGAGACACCTATGGATACACAGCAGCAATAAACCCATGCACGTCACAGCACAGGATGGAATATCAGCACAGAAGAAATATGTCTTCAGCAAGGTGCAGCACTATAGGTGCATGGCCCCATATGTTTATATGTGTATAACAGGCTAACAAGGACAATGGCATCATTCAGCCCACTCATGCACCCTTAATCTATGAAACTTTCTGATAAACTTGATAAGTGTCATCAGGGTTTCAGGAACTAACACATATACATGCTGTGGTGATGGAGATGACCTATCTACAGATTTCCTGTGTCCAATACAGACATATGTCCTACACCAGTTGTGATTGTTTTGCTCTGCATCCCATTGTGTAACTTGCACATGATGTGCGTTACAGCAAACGTGCTTCACGTGCATAGGGAGCATGTTACATCTAGGGTGTAGAGTCTATGTTACATACCTGTCTCTCCATCCTGTACTGTTTATACCACAGTGATGGTGTAGGTGTGTAGAACAGGTAGTACATGTGTTAGTTCTGTCTTGGATAAGTGGGAGGTACACAGTGGGATCTGACACCTCCCTGTACGGTCTTGACATGGACTGCATAGTACATGTTATCTATAATATGTATCGGTTTACCATAGAGCCTGTGCAGCTGCTACAGTTGAAAGATATGCCTGTGTAGTGTCATAGCAAAGGTGCCATTGCACTCAATGATAGGTGTGATGAGTGCCAAATACAGTATAACAATGAAAGTCTGGGATTTACATGCCATACCTTTCTGTATAGGTTGTACAAAATTGAATGGATCCTCACATCATACCGATCAGTGAAAGTCAAAGGCCGCATTACTCTCTGTGTCCATAAGTCCATGAGTAATGACTCAACTGTGTATAGTGTGCAGACACTACTACATTTTCCAGGGGTGAATGACTTCCAAAAGAATAGTATTGTACAGTCCTTGGCATTTACTATTTGTCAGTGGCTCTGACAACAGCTGAATGTGTGTCTCAGGCCATCCTGGATAACTGTTGGTTCTGTGTGGGATTCAGCGACAGCTCCTAATATGCAATCACCCGCTAATGTAGTCAGCCAGTGGTCACTGACAGTGGCTGTGACTGCAGAGAAGGGAATGGCTAGAAGGTGTACTCCATTAATGATGTCTGAGGGAAGTCCACTAGTGACTGGCATCATTGTAGCATAGGTCTACCCAATGCTATCTTTCCAGATTATGACTATGAGACACTTGGCTATCCAGCAGCTGACATACCACTCTGTAAATAACCTATTCAGTTTTCAGCAAGGCCTGCTGGACTAATATTGTTAAACACCTTGTCAGGCCATGGTAGGTGGAGTGAGTCATATTCCCCTCATCCATTGCATAGTTTAACACTCAATGAAATCCACTGGTTAGGGTAGGGAGGCATGATTGCCCTTGAACAAAACAAACTGTGCTTGGTTTAGTGTCAGTAGGTGTACAACATTGTTACTGATCTTATCCATGCTAACTCCTTTCATGGCTTTACATGCCAGATGTCTGAGAGATCTATGGACACTACTTGGCACTGTATGCTAGTTGTCTTCTGTGCAACTAAGCATTGTAGTTGCTTCCATGATGTTCCAAGAAAATAGTCATCCAAGGTGTCTATACAGAGCACAGACAAACAATGGAGGGAAGCGTAATATGTACCCTGTAAAAGTAAGGCGGGAGGTTTTGCATAGGTTTTCTGCAGTTGGACACTACTCAAGAGGTGTGTACTGAAAGGACACAATTACCTTGTGAAGAATGTGGAAAGCAGGGGAGTCCCCTGAATTTCTGGTGCCTAGCTACTACTATTTCTGGTCTCACCACAACCATTCTCTCATGGGGTACCATGCTCTGATTCATTTTCTGTCATCACACGCAAAATGTTACTATGAGGCTTATGATGACACAGCCTGTTTGTTCCTCCACATAGTTGTCCCACATCATGAAAGGCTCACATTCCCTTCCGCATGTAGATGCCTTGATTAGCAACCCAAACAATCAGTTGGCCTTTGCATGTATTATGGCTTCTGTACCAGGGTTGGTGGTATGTCACTAGGAAACTGACCAGATGATGATTAGGAGCACAGCTGCAGCATCACAATATAATGTGCAATATCCAGTGACATAGATGTCCAAGCTTGCTAAAACAAGCAGCACAGCAGTGGTGATCTATCTTAGGTGACAATTTCACAGCAATTCAAGCATAGGTTCATAGGTAGGTACTAGGCTATTGGCCCTAGGGCCTATATAAGCCCAGCCAAAGTTACCCTGGCTTTCGCCACCCAAGAAAATTATTCTCCTGTGCCACTGTCGTGCAGAGCCACAGAAGTGATCCCTGGGATGAAGTTCCTATCTCCCATCCAATCATCAAGATTTTTCTTGAAGAGTGCTAATGAGGAGCTTTGTTTTATATAGATAGGTAGTTTGTTCCAGAGTATGGGAAGTCTCTGGGACAGGAATCTATCCCTCCAGCATGTTCTGTTTATTGTGGTGACAAGGTTTAGGTCCCTAGAGCGTGTAACTCGTAGGGATTGGGATTTCTTTAAGTGGAGTGTGTCTAAAAGCTCTGGGTTTGACATAGCTTTGTGTGTTAGGCAGAGATCGCCTCTGAGTAGGCAATATGCAATGGAGTAAAGCTGCAGTTTTTTGAGACAATCTGAGTAAGGCATCTGTTTGAGGCCAGTAATTCTCTTTGTGAGGTATTTCTGTGGCCTTTCCAGTTGTTGTAGATGTCTTGTGAGGTACATACCAAATGGGGCATTGTGCTCTATAATGGGTCTAATGAGTGGCGAGTAGAGAGGAACAATGACCTCTTTTTTCATGGATGAGAAACCTTTTGTGATGGGGTGTGCCATGTAGAAGGATTTTCTGACTACTGTGGTGATGTGATTATCAAAGGAGAGACTACTGTCCACCTGTGTCCCAAGGTCTCTTATCATACTTTCGGTATTAAGTAGACTACCGCCTATGTGGTAGTTCATGGGTACAGAGTTTTTACCAAAAGGGATGACAATGCACTTTTTGGCACTGAGCTTGAGGCCATGGCTTTGACACCAGGCATCTGTCTCAGCGAGGCCCTTTTGTAGGATGTTCACATCTTTTGGAGTTTTGATTATGGCTTCTAGTTTCCAGTCATCCGCAAACTTCATTAGCCAAAGACCTTCTGTGTCGGCCTGTACTTCAGAGAAGTAGATACCAAACAGAAGAGGACCCAGAACTGAACCCTGTGGTACTCCACTTGTCACTGGTCTGAAGTTGGATTTGGAGTCTGCTACTTTCACAGTGTGGGTTCTGTCAGTGAGCCAGTTGGCAACCCATCTTGTGACATAGGGATTTATACCTAGTTTAGTGAGTTTATCTATAATTCCAGAGTGGGGATGGTGTTGAAAGCCTTGGCGAGATCTAGATAGGCTGTGTGAACCACCTTACCCTCATCTACGGCTTTGGTGACAGCTTCAAAGAAGTCTATCAGGTTTAGGAGACATGATCTGCCTTTTACAAACCCGAACTGGGTGGGGTCCTGAGTTTGGAGATTACCAATGTCATTGTTTATAAGTTCCATGATGACACGTTCCATAGCCTTGCAGACCAGGCTCGTTAGGCTAATGGGGTGGTAGTTTCCAGGGTCTGTGGTGGCTCCCCCTTTGAGGAGTGGGATAACTGTTGCTGTGCACCATTCAGTGGGCACATAGCCTGAGGTGAGGCTATGATTGAACATGGTACTTAGGTGGGGTGCCAGTTCGTTCTGTAGTTCATGTAGAACACAGTCTGGGATGTTATCAGGTCCCATGGATGCTATGTTCTTGGCTTTGGATAGTGTGTTTTTTACCTGTGCAGCAGTGATTAGAGGAACTTTGCATTCTTCTGGTATAGAGATGGGCCCTTTAGGGGATGACAGAGGGGTAAAGTTAGCACTGAACCTATCTGCCAGGATGTTGGCAATATCAGTTGGTTCTGTATATTTAGTGCCATTGTGCTGTAACTCAGAGCAGATCTGAGTGTTGCCATTGAGATTCTTGACATAGCTATAGAATGCTTTGTGGTTGTCTTTAGAGTCAATGGCAATTTTGTTTTCATAACTAGCTTTGGAGGATTTTATGAGGGATCTCAGCTTCTTACTGAGGCTGACCAGGGAGTTTCTCCAATAATGGGATTTTTACTCTTTTTTGCAACAGTTTCTTTCTTCTGTTGTAGAGTTTGTTTATGGCAAGGGACCACCAGACTGGCTTCCTTTTTTTGGAGGTTAGCATCTTGGTTCTGTTAGGGATTGCATGATCCATGCACTCATCGTGTAAGTGCTTATAAAGTGCATTTGTGTAGGATTCAGCAGTCATACCTCTATTGTCTGTCAGCATGGATGTCGTGAAGTTTGCCACTTCTGTCTTAAGAAGCGTGAAGTTGGCTTTGGAGAAATAGTTTACTGTGGTTTCCCTAATGGGGGGTGGGGGATGGATGTGGATGTCTAGGGTGATTAGCTTGTGGTCGGATCTGACCAATGAGGAATTGACCTCTGGTGTGGAGCACCGGTTGCCCATGTTGGTAATAACAAGGTCTAAGATATTGCTGCCCCTGGTGGGGGTATGGATAAGTTGATCCAAGGCATTGGAATTTATGAATTCCAGAAAATGTTGAGCACAAGAGTTGGTACATGAGTAGTTTTCCCAGTTAATGGTAGGGTAGTTGAAATCGCCCATTATTAGGGTGTTAGGTTGTACCCTAATATTTTCCAGTGTATTAGGAAATGAGGATTGGGAATCCTGGGGCATGGTGGGGGATCTGTAGCAAGCTACAATTTGGATTGCGATCCTGCCCAGAGTTAGTTGCACTTGGATAATCTCGGATGCATTATGCTGAGCAACTAGCCTGGAGGTGTGGATATCCTTAATGAATATGGACACGCCTCCGCCTTTAGTGTTTCGGTCCAGGTTAGGTGGCTGAAAGGTGTGGTATGAATTAAAGCCTGGTAATGCACGGGTACTCTCTGGAGACTTGAACCAGGTCTCTGTCACTGCACAGATGTCGATGTTCTCCATTTTAAGGAGTGCCTCGAGTGAGTGCATTTTGAGGTTTAGACTTCTAGCATTGAGTAGCAATACCCTCAGATTCTTCTTGCCTGTACCTGTTAGGGTGGTGAATTTGTCATTTGAACCTTGCCTAAAAAAGGCACTATAGGGGTGGCTAGAGCCTTAGCCAGTATCTGTAATCCCAGGGGCAACAGGTGCAGGCCATCTCTGGCAAAACATTGTGGTTTGTCAATCATGTTATCACAGGCAGACAGATACTGGATCCCCTTAGAATGACACCAGCAGCTTAGCCAATTGTTGAAGTCAATCATTTTGTCCTTGTACTGTGGTATCATTCTGGGTGATGGCAGGATGCTACTCAGGGCTAGGGTCATACCTACCTGGGCTACAAGATCCTCCATGTCCCTTTTCTTGTAGTCCAAGGAGGTACGTCTCAGGTCATTCACACCAACATGGACAATGACAGAGTCATATTTGTACTTATTGTGGAGTGACCTGAGTGCATGCATTATGTGGTGGATCCTGGCACCAGACAGGCAGCTGACAGTAACTTTCTCCTTGTTTAGCCTGGTGAGTGGAACATCAGTGTGCCTGACTATAGAGTCACCTATGACTAGAGTGTTGGGTACATTGTTATGCCTTATGGGCTGTGGTTGAGTGGCACACTGAGTTTGTGGGCTATGTGTCATTTGGGTTGTGTTGGGGGGTGGAGGTTGCTTGTGTTTCTGCTTTGGAGGTACCTGTTGCTTGAGCAGGTTTTTACTGAGAGTCTCCACAAATGTAGGTGTGTGTTTTGTGTTTCTATGCGTGTGTTTTGGTGGTGTAGGTTTTGAGGGACTATGTGCTGAGTGTGGTGTGTGCAAGTGTTTACCTTCTCCTCTTGACTGTCTAGTCCAGTCTTAGGTGAAGAGAGCTTTGCTTCCAGTTTGGCAATATAAGTGCATCTCTCACAGGTTGCAGTGTTGGGTGGTAGGAGGAGAGGGTTGTCTGTGTACATGAGGCAATTACTGCATTGCCCTAAGATGCCCAGATTCATCAGGTATACAGAAGAAAACACCAGGAACTGACCCTTAGACATGCCTGGATAGGTGCTTATTTGTTAAGTACTAGAAACTGTTTTCCTCTAGACAGTGAGGAAAGTTGAGTGCTGTAGTAATTTATAGCTTATTTAGTGCTTACAATAAGTTCTGAACAAGTGCTGAGCTCAAAGAAACAGACTGGAGTGCTGAAACAAAAAAACTGGCTAGTTCTAAGAAACAAAATTAAGGTAGAAGGCCTCCCTCCAACACAGAAAGGCATGGGGGCTTAGAAGCCTACAAACAGTCCTGGACACAGCAAATCTATATCCCGACTAGACTACCCACAGGAAAGGCAGGAAACAAGCTTAGAATTTTTTTTTTGCCCATCAATAGATTAATGGTGGATATCTGCATGACATGGCTATGAGGTTTACTGCAGAGGACTGGCCACCTTTAGCCAAAGTTTACCCACCTGCCACATGTCCTAGGTATGTCATACTGTACAGTTATGTACCCAGAACACATGTCTGTGTTCCCGCATCATGTCACATAACAACCAGTTTGCTGTCTGGTTGCTTGACAGACATTGTAGGCTTGCAAGGCCAACGTAATGTCAGCAAAGTTGAACAAGTCCTCTGCGCATGCACATACATCAACCACTATGTTTCAGGCTCTCAGCACCAATGGTGTGGCAGCATGACCTTAACTTTGAAGGACTTGCACAGCATCACATTTGTAGGTATGGTATTGGGTCCATGCCTAATAACAGGATTATGGTCATTCCAAGGTCCACATGGCTGGCAAACACTGTATGGTAGACTGTAAGGTGCTGTGTTACCTTAGGCGACCTACATAAAGGTGACATGTTACATTTCACCATCTGTCATGACACTGCCTGATGATGGCGTGCTGTGACATACACACAAGCATGACTGTATTGCTAATGGCACTCTCAATGACTGCTGATGAGATGTGGAAAGTGTCCCCACTCCGCTACTCCTATGCCACAGAAACACAATGTGGGACAGATGTGACAGTATTTCAAACCTTGATTCCATGATGTCTCAAACAGCAGTAAGTACATATGGCAATGAGCATTTTGCTAACACGCACAGCTCACCCCCTGCACCACCCATTCCCACATCACACACACCAGCATGTGTGCAGCTTCTTACCAGACACATTCCCAAACAACAGACGCCTCAAAAAATCCTACCTCTGGAGAGCACAGTACACATAATGGTTCATGCACCACTGACTCACCAGTCAAACACCTGAGGCAAAACACAAAATCAAACCTATTATTCATAGGTGATTACATCATGAGACACATTGATGTACATGTTACCAGGCTGGCTACATATAGGAAAGGACACAATAAGTTGTGTGTTGGTTGACATGATACAAAACAGTCACAGAAACCAGCACTAATGTAAACCATTAGAATAAAAAGTAGCAAAACAAAAAATAAATTCCAGATACGGACATGCTGAGTCAAAAGCCAAGAAGCAATGTAATTTATTGATCACAATTCACAAAGCTTTTGGGAAAACACCTTCTTCAGTGTGTAAAACAAGTTAAAATCACAACCTTTTTAAAACACTCTAATAAAACACAGGCCAATCAAAATAAGACACATTAAAGGTGATTTCTGCCTTCCATATAGGGCAATGTGTGACCCTGCTTCACAGGAAATGCTGCATATATGTAGATGGCATGGTACATGGATTACTCACTCTAAGGACATTAACATGTTATGTGATACTAATAATACATGCTGGTGGGAGAGATCTGTCTAGCAGACTTTAACAGACCTTTGAAACAGAATCCTGCCTAATGGCAAATGGAGCCCTCAGTAGACCTTGTCAGATGTCATCTGTATGATTGGCTGGGTGACCATCGTTTCACTACAGGGCTTCTACCTGTGTCCCTCGTGGACAGAGGCAACATGTGCTGATCATGTAAATAAGGGTATAAACTTGGCTAGGACTGTAAAGGCTGTAAGACCATTATGCTACTAAAGTTCAAAGATCCTACAATTCCATAAGCTGATGTAAAATGCCCTAACAGCCACACACACAAACCTGGCTACATTGAGGATAGCACCACTTCCAATTACTGTTTACAGGACATGGCACAGCATGCATACTGCAAATTGGCTGTATGTATATTAGAACACTTACCTATCTAATGTCACCCATTAGAGATCACAGTACATGAAGCCCACATTACACCTCAAGTCTGCTATTACTATCTGTTTAGGACATCTTATGCTTGATGACATCAGCAGGCCTAGTTGTGATCAGGCATTTAGAGGACCACATCACTTTCTACAACCAAAATACTGCAAAACCCTACCTCTTTCTAAGTTACTGAGGTGATCATATTTATGTCATACGGAGATACACACTATAGATCACAGTACTTATTGCACGTGCCATGGCTTAAGTTTGACATTACAATGGCAGCTGGTAGTCTTAAGGTAGATGACATCAGTAGGTCTTGTAGAAGAGGGCAGTTTGGAAGCCAGCAGCAACTTACAGGGCCAAAAAGTGCAGAACCATTGCAGTTTGAAAGTCAATGAGGGATTTTCAGTTGTTTTGCAAGGGGATACATGCGCAAACACACCTTGAGTGGCCTGGATTGAGATAAGAACACCTCATTTATATTACATGATCAAACAGTGAAATGTTCAAACATGTAATAATCGACCCCTAAATGTCAAAACACCGTAATGTCGAACAGCACAAAAAAACATAAAACACCCAAACAAGCCATAAAAACACTTTAAGCAGGGGGGCAAGACCCCCCTGCACTCCCACACCCCCTGCTACTTAAATATACCAACTCTGAGATCTCACTACAGTGCAGACAATGGAAAATGTCCATGTCCGCACTGTACGGAGATCTAGATTGAACCGCTCAACATTCCGACGGTTCGACATTTAGGGGTAGATTATTATGTGTTCAAACATTTCAGTGTTCGATCACATAATATAGACAAAAGAACTCCTGCCTGTTTAGTCTTACACACTATAGATCACAGTAATTACCACACGCACCACAGCTGGCATCTGTTTTATACATTACTGCAGGCAAACTACTTGCAGATTAAACAAACTAGGCTTATGGTGAATAGCGTCTGTGGCCAGCAGAGTGATATTGCTTCATACTGTTATCTGCAGCTAATAGCCTAGCAGTCAGATAACTGTTATTTATCCTAGTTATGTGGCTACAGTTACCAGTACAGCCATATGTGGCTGTCTGCATTTGAATAGGCAAGCCTGTGGGCAAGAACAATATGCCCTGTCCATGCGTGCATAGACAACATTATACATTACAGCACCTGCTGTGACATCCAGCAGGCACAGGGGACTGTAGGTAAATGCATTATGTACTGTTGAGCCCTTACTTTGGATCCCTTAAGCAACAATATAGATGTGTTATAGTGCAGCTTTACTCGCCATTATCAGGGTATGTAGGACAATACACACAGCCACACACATATTTATGTATATAAGAGGGATGTATACATATAAATGTAGCTGTGTGTGTATGATATATATATATATATATATATATATATATATATATATATATATATGGATTCCATACATTTGGTCGAATTACACTTAGTAGAAAATGATACCAGGCATTTCACTTCACTTCACTGAAAGCTCACTTGACTGAAAGCTCACTTGGTCGAAGTTCATTTGGTCGAAAATGGAATATAGCCCCTGCCCCACTGCAGTGCAACCCTGGATTGAGAATATTAAATAAGGGGGGTGTGTGGGGCACAGCCCCCCACATTGGGGGTGTGCGGGGCGTAGTCCCCCACATTATGCCAATAGTTTTTACTAAAGATATATATATATATATATATATATATATATATATATATATATATATATATATATCAATGCATTTCTAATGGATATACCTTCTTATAATAGTGAATACATTAAAATTATGTGGGGGGGCTATGCCCCACACACCCAGGCATAATAATACCTCACATCCAAAAAGATGTGGATACTTCCAGATTAGAACCATCATTGCCATGCTAACTTCCCTAGACCACTGAGCCACACAAGCTGCCAGGTAAAGATGAGTCATTCATTACACAATCAACAGCACAAATATGTACGTTGTTATTTCTGCATTAAGTGAGACATACAATGCATGATGCATTTGTATGTTACTGCCCTGAAATTGCCTGGACTACTGATATACTATTGATGAGGTACTGTTAAAGCAGTTATATGAGAACACTGCTGTGTTGGGGATTGGGGAAAAACACAGCATGTTCTGCTGGGATACACACTAGTTCAAATATCATGTAACCCCACTGTGTTACATCTCCCTTGACTGATGTAGTGAATATTCCATGCATGAGGCCTATTGAATATTAAAGGACACATGATAGTGGACTGGGTATCTGTAGCCCCATGTGGATGTTACATCTGTCCAAATAGGCCACTATGTTTACTTGCATAAATGTAGCGGATCCATACATACAATACCACATCATGCTAATCCTTACAAGTACTGTGTAGGTTAGAGACTTACCTTGCGAATGCAGCAGTTGACAGAACTGTAGTTCAGTGCTGACTCTGTGTGATGCAAGTAGTACCCAGCCAATACATGGATAGGTACAGGTTGCGTGGGTTGCCTGGCATCAAGTTTAATATATGTATGTGAGTAGGAGTAAGGTGTCAGTCCCTAGGTTCCTAAGTTGTCAGTGAATGCGCCATCCGTTTCTTGGAGGATAGCGTCTTGGTTCTGTTTGGGATAGCATGATCCGTGCACTCATGTAAGTGCTTAGAGAGTGCATTTGTGTAGGATTCAGAAGTCATAACTGTATTGTCCATCTGCATGGGTGTCATGAAGTTCACCACTTCTGTCTTAAGAAGCATGAAGTTGGCTTTGGAGAAATTTTTTACCGTGGTTTCCCTAATTGTGGGTGGGGGCAGGATGTGGATATTTAGGGTGATTAGCTTATGGTCAGATCTGACCGAGGAGTTGACTTCAGGCGTGGAACACCAGTCACTCATGTTGGTAATGACTAGGTCTAGGATATTGTACCCCTGATGGGGATGTGGATAAGTTGATCCAAGGCATTGTAATTTATGAATTCCAGAAAGCATTGAGCAAAGGAGTTGGTACATGAGTAGTTTTCCCAGTTAATGGTGGGGTAGTTGAAATCACCCATTCTTGGGGTGTTTGGTTGAACCCTAATATTTTCTAGTATATCAAGAAAAGAGGAGTGGGAATCCTGGGGCATGGTGGGGGATCTGTAGCAAGCTATAATTTGGATTGCAGTTTTGCCCAGAGTTAGTTGCACTTGGATTACCTCGGATGCATTATGCTGCACAACTAACCTGGAGGTATGGATATCCTTAATGAATATGGACATATGGACACACCTCTGTGTTTGGTGTTTTGGTTCAGGTTATATATATATATATATATATATATATATACATATATATATATATATATATATATATATATATATATGTGTGTGTGTGTGTGTGTGTGTGTGTGAAACATGCTCTAGACTTGAGTCTCAATCATCTTTATTTAGAAAGACATTTAAGTTACACGCTGCTACAGAGGGATTCCTCCTATTATTCCCAAACGTGTGATTGCAAACCCTGGAATAATGAAAAACTATGCATGAAAATACAGAAGAACAAATGTCAGACATTGCTGTTCTCTTTTAAATTTTTTTTCTCAGCAGGCAAGCCCCATACACCCCTGTACTTACATATACCAACTCCAAGATTAACACACCTCAAGGAAGAGGGAATACTCTGAGAAACAACAATCTCAGATTTGGTTGAAGGCTCAGAGCTTCCACAGATATGTGTACTTTAAGTCTGCATTTTCACTCATTCAGTCTAGCAATTCTGGAGCTCACACTAATGAGTCTCAAAATTAAAAAGAGTTTCCCTTTTGAGGACATTCCAGAAATATAAAGAATCATATCATAGGATGGTTGTGTGTAATGGCAGAGCTTGTAAAAAAAAAACTTTGTATTTGGGGAATATGTCTTCAGATATAGAACCCCAGATCCTAGACATATCTTTTTTAATGGATTCCTTTTTTATTTGGGCTTTCTTTGCAAAATCCATCTTCTTAAAATCGCTTTTGATATATAATTAAATGTGGAACAGCTTCTAATTGTAGCCCTTCATTCCAGTATCAAGTGTTCTTCTGAGCTAAGATGGGTTTATTGTTGGATTAAAATATTTGGACTCATTTTCCCAAAATAACAAAAAAGCTTATTTTTTTTCCACTGAGTAGAAAACTCCATTAACATTCCATATTAACAGCTTAAGCATTTTCAGTCTCTGTGTGAATAATGCCAGTCCTCTTAGTTACAAGAGTCATTTTCTCCTTCGTAAAATATTAAAGAAAGGTATGCCATAAGAATTCATTTCTACAGAGCTGAAAACTCCATATTAATATCAGTGCACCCCTAATGCCCACATCAGTAAAAGGCAGATTGAGATCAGGCAAACAGTACTATGAATAAACGCATTTTTGAACTGTACACTAATTACATTGGTTTTGTAATAGTCCAAAAGTGTATTAGACTATGTATAATCATTCTCCAAGGAGGAGGTGATTTATCTCTTTTCAGACGAAGGCAATATTGAATTTTTACCACCATATTAGAAGTGAAATTCAAGCTGAACAGTAACATAAGCCACCTAAAGTTGCCCACTCCCTTTCCGTTACTCTTCCTAATAGCAATAGACAGCGGCCAGTGATCCACATTAACTTAAATTTCGCTCATATCTGTGTTCATAATTCAAAGACAGATACTCATAATCCTCTTTTCAACACCACACTAGTTCTGAGGCACACCAGTATTTTATTAAAAAAACAGAAATTCACAATATGCTCACCAGTTTGAGAGGCACACAATGCCTGGAATATAACATTTACATTGGGACATGCAGGTAAACCTCTCATTCCCCAATCAGATTTATCAAAAATGTTTTCAATCCCTCACAAAACTTAACCGGATTACTTTCTTATCTCAAATTAAACAGGATCCTCCCAAGTGTAACTTAATCTTACCCCATCTCGATACTTGCTGAAACCCATAAAAAAGACAACAAAGGACATCTGAAGGCAGTTTCTAAATATGAGGAGGGAGATTTTTACATGGATGACAGATTAATGTTCAGTACATTTACTTGTAGTATACTAATAAATACATTCAGACTGTTCTGCTCTGACTTAGAAAGTTCTACTGCAATAGTCCATCTCTTGAGGGGTTCATTGCAGACAAACCCAAGGAGGGGTTGACATGGTATTTGCCAATCCAGAGCCAATGGTATATGCTGCTGCAACTGATAAACCAACAGGTACAGGTACGCCAATTTTTTTAGAGTTTTTCTGATTTAAAAAGCTTGTTTTGGCTATATATTGTACTTATTTTACTGCCTGTACTTTAACAAACTCATTTTTATGTTTAAATTACCTGTTTAACTGTTGTAGGCTACACACTCAAGTGTGATAGCCATTTCTGTGCATTTAAAGTGTTTTTTGATTGTATCTGCTTTATTTTCTGAAATAAACAAAAAATATACTTGTTTTCCCACCTTTCTAAGCTAGTATAGTCCAATGCTGAATTCAGGACTGTGTTACAAGTTTCTGTGTTTCCCCATACCTTACTTGGATAGAAGGAAGTTTCTCTGTTCACCTGTGAGATAGGGGAGCTTTGAGCAGCCTATCTGTCCCTGGAGGAGTGGTTTCAGCCCAGAAATTAGTAGTTGATTGGCCATTTTGAGCTAATTTCTATCTGTTTCATTTCCCTGCTATAAAACCTGCATTTGCACGGTAATGCATGCAGGGCAGCGCTGATTAGCTAGGGTATAACTATTCCCGGCTCCACAAAGTCTGCTCTTCAGTTTTTCCCTTTTAACTAGACAAACTTTCAACTTAAGCACTCAAACCATTCACTTCTCAGACCGGCACTTGCTCAAAACTCATAGCAAGCACTAATAAACCTTAACATTAGATCCCCCCTATACTGTAGAGTAGGACAAGGCTCTCTATTCTACCTTACCAGCCAATCAGTAAAACAGTTCACTGTACCTATCCAGACATGTCCAAAGGGCAGTTTCAGGTTTACTCTCCTGTCCAACTAGTGAATCTGGGCATTTTGCGGAAATGTTACAGCTGCCTCATGTACACAGACAACCCTCTCCTCCTAACACTAATGCATGCAAGTGATGCAATTATACAGCCAAACTGGAGGCTAAGCTCTCTCAACCCAAGACTGGACCAGACAGTCAAGAGGAGAAGGGAATTACTTGCATCATACCACCAGTCTCACATAGACCTATGAAACAAGCACCGGCAAAAAAAACACATAAATACACTGAAACATACTCAGAGGCTCCAAATAAAAATCTGCAAAAGCAACAGAGACCTCCAAAGCAAACATCCAAGCAACCTCCATGCCCCCAACACAAACCATGAAACACATACTTCACAAAACCAGTGTGCCACGCAATCACAGCCCTTAAGGCAAAATAACATATCCAACACACTAGTAATAGGTGACTCTATAGTTAGGCAAACTGACATCCCACTCACTAGGCTGAACAAGGAGAAGGTTACTGTTAGCTGCCTGTCAGGTGCCAGGATCCGCCACATAACTCAAGCACTCAGGTCACTCCAGAACAGGTACAAATATGACTCTGTCATTGTCCATGTTGGTGTGAATGACCTGAGCCGTACCCCCCTGGACTACATAAAAAGAGACATGGAAGAGCTCTCTGATCACGTAGCCCAGGCCAATATGACCCTGACCCTAAGTAGCATCCTGCCCTCACCAAGAATGATGCCATGGTATAAAGAAAACATTATCAATTTCCACAATTGGCTAAGCTTTTGGTGTCATTCAAATGGGATCCAGTGTCTGTCAGCCTGGGATGACATGCTCAACAAGCCACACTGCTTCGCTAGAGATGGCTTGCACCTGTCACCCTTAGGCTTTCGAATACTAGCCAAGGCTCTTGCCACCCCCATAGGGCCTTTTTTAGGCAAGGCTCAAGAGACAAACCCACCGCCATAAATAGCAGAAGTAACAAAAAACTGAGGGTAGTGCTACTCAATGCCAGAAGTCTAAACCTCAAAATACACACACTCGAGGCACTCCTCAGTATGGAGAAAATCGATATATGTGCAGTAACAGAAACCTGGTTTAATGCTGTAGAGAGCACCCCTGCACTACCAGGCTACAACTCATACCATACATTTTGGCCACAAAATCCGGACTGAAATACAAAAGGCGGGGGCGTATCCATATTCATTAAGGATACCCACACCTCCAGGTTAGTGGCACATCACGATGTTTCAGAGATCATCCATGTGAACTAACAATGGGCAAAACTTCAGTTCAAATTGTAGCTTGCTACAGATCACCCACCATGTCCCAGGACCCCCATTCCACATTTCTGGAAACACTGGGAAACATAAAGGTCCTACCAAACACCCTGATATTGGGTGATTTCGATTACCCAAACATTAACTGGGAGAACTACTCAATTACTAACTCCCTTGCCCAACATTTCCTAGAATTTATAAACTCAAATGCCCTGGATCAGCTGGTCAACACCCCCACCAGAGGTGACAACAAATTGGACCTGGTCATCACCAACATGGGGGACCAGTGTTCGACACTGGTGGTCAACCCATCGCTGGTTAGATCTGACCATAAAGTAATCACTCTGGATATCCACATTCTGCCCCCACCACCGGTTAAAAAAAACACTGTGAAAAACTTTTCAAAAGTGAACTTCACGTTACTTAAGATCGAGGTGGAATGTTTCAAAGCCCCCATGCTAAAAGATAACGCTGTCCAAGCTGCAAAATCCTTTACTAATGTTCTCTATGGGCACCTACAAGAATGCATGGATCGTGCTATCCCAAGCAAAACCAAGACTCACTCATCCAAGAAAAGGACACCAGTCTGGTGGACCCCTGCTATAAATAAGCTATACAACAGAAGGAGGAAACTAGTACAGAAAAGAGTAAAATCCCAAGAAGGGAAGACATCCCTGATCAGTATCAGCAAAAAACTATGATGCCTCATAAAATCATCCAAGGCTAGTTTCGAAAAAAAATTGCCAAGGACTCCAAAGATAACCACAAGGCATTCTTTAGCTATGTCAAGAATCTAAGTGGCAATTCTCAGATCTGCTCGGAGCTAGTGCAGAATGGCGCAAAATACACTGAACCGACTGATATCGCCAACATCCTGGCAGACAGGTTTAGTGCAAACTTCACCCCCTCTCACCACCAAAAGGGCCCATAACCATACCAGAAGAATGTAGTGTCCTTGGAATCACAGACACTCAGGTTAAAATAGCCCTATCCAAAGCCAAAAACACAACATCAATGGGAGTGGATGGTGTCCCAGGATGCGTCCTACATGCGCTCAAAGATGAACTAACCCATCACCTAAACACACTGTTCAAACTCAGCCTCTCCACAGGCTACGTGCCCATAGAGTGGTGCACAGCAACGGTTATTCCGCTCCACAAAGGTGGAGACACAACAGACCCCAGGAACTGTCACCCTATAAGCCTGACTAGCTTGGTCTGCAAGGCTATGGAGCACATCACCATGGATCTCATTAACAGAGACATTGGGAACCTCCAAACATTGGACCCTACCCAGTTCAGCTTTGTTAAGGGCAGATCATGCCTCCTAAACCTGGTGGACTTCTTTGAAACAGTTACCAAGGCTATAGATGAGGGAAAGGTGGACCACACAGCCTACCTAGACCTCGCAAAGGCCTTCAACACCATTCTCCATTCTGTTATTATAGACAAGCTCACCAGCCTGAACATAAACCCCTACATCACGAGATGGGTTGCCAACTGGCTCACGGATAGAACCAACATGGTAAGAGTTGTGGGAGCTAGGTCTGACTCTAAACTGGTTACAAGTGGCATTCCCCAGGGCTCAGTCCTAGGATCCCTCCTGTTCAGCATATACTTCTCAGAGGTACAGGCTAGTACAGGACTATCACTGACCAAGTTTGCAGATGACTGCAAACTAGGGGCTATAACTGACTGTACGGCTGACACAGGCATCCTCCAAAAGGGTCTCACTGAGACAGATACCTGGTGTGAAAACCATGACCTCAAGCTAAATGCCAAAAAGTGCATAGTCACCCCCTTTGGAAAAAATAAAGTACCCACAAACTACCACATAGGTGGTAACCCCCTAAATATGAAACATGTAGTAAGGGATCTGGGGACCCAAGTAGATAGTAACCTATCCTTTGATAATCACATTGCCAAAGTGGTTAGAAAATCCTTCATTGTGGCCCACCTAATCACAAAAGGGTTTGCATCCAGATCAAAAGAGGTTATTGTGTCCCTCTACGCATCACTCATCAGATCAATCATAGAGTACAACGCCCCATTTGGGATGTACCTTACAAGACACCTGCAACAGCTGGAAAGACCAAAAAAGTACATCACCAAGAGGATCACTGGCTTCAAACAAATGCCATGTGCAGCTGGACTGAAGAAACTCCAGCTGAACTTGGTTGCATACCGCCTACTCAGAGGTGATCTCTGCCTGACATAGAAGGCCATGTCCAACCCAGAATTGATGGACATCCTCCACCTAAAGAAAAC
Organism: Protopterus annectens; assembly: GCF_019279795.1. Taxonomy (NCBI): domain Eukaryota; kingdom Metazoa; phylum Chordata; order Ceratodontiformes; family Protopteridae; genus Protopterus; species Protopterus annectens. Next base: position 1,155,965,255 of record NC_056743.1, on the reverse strand, counting down.
CATAAACCTTCAAGCCACATGCTCTAGGGATCTAAACCTCACCAGAACAATAAATAGGATGTGCTGGAAGGATAAATTCCTGTCCCAGAGACTTCCCATGCTCTGAAACAAGATTCCAGTCTACATCAGGCAGAGCTCCTCACTAACCCTCTTCAAGAGAAACCTTGACAAGTGCATGGGAAACAGAAAGTTTACCCAGGGGATCACTTCAATGGCTTTGCTGGACAGAGGCACAGGGAACTAATCTAAGGGGGTGGCAAAAGCTAACACATTCCAGCTAGGCTGATTAATGCCTTCAGGTGGATAGCCTAGTACCTACTTATGAACCTATGAACCTATGAACAAGTATACCAATACTATTTGATGTACTCCTTAAGTAAAGTGGGGATTGGCATAATGGTTAGGGTGTTTACTTCACAAACATAAGGTGCAGGGTTTGATTCTCACCTTTTTTAAAGAAATTGGCTAAGCTTAAAAAGCCCCAAAAGGAAAGCTAACTTAGTACTTATCTATGAACCTATGATAAGCTTGTTGATATGAGGGGATCTTCCTTTGCCAAGAAGGCAAACCTTTCTCCATTTAGTTTAACACGTACTTTAGTCTGCATCTCCTCTGGTGATAGGAGAGTAATCAGACTCCAAGTCTAAAAAGGTTTCAGTTCTGCAGAGTATACATATCTAAACTTGCATCCCTTTTCTTTACAGACTTTCAAAATGGGGCAGAACCTTAGTCCTAGTGTCTTTTGAATAACTGTGATCACAGGAAACCTGTCTATGAGGAGCATCTTCCCCAGAGACCAAACATAGGACAGCAGCTTTTCTAAGAGAACATGCATTCAGCACCTAATCACATTGTCTTTAGTAACTATGCCAATAACAAACTATATGGCCCACCCAAACATATTTCCCCTCTCTGCATGCCAGTCTACTTCGTGATCTTCCCCACCATAAAGTCAGTCAATTATTCCCTTCTGTCCTTTCAGGAATGACAATAAAATGGATGCTTTTACATCTAGCTCAGTCTTTCTCATCTATGTGTTGTAATTCCACCTGATTCAGCCTGAACTCAGCCTCTGCCATTCTTTGGATGACATTAGCCAGAGAGCTATCCACCTCCATCAAGTGATCAGAATGGGAGGAGAGGGTGTTGTCTGTTCAAGTATCCAGATAGCATAGCATTGATTTTCTGCAACTCTGACATAATTAACTATAGCATGGCATCAGTAGAGCTTGTCAGAATCATATGCATCATCTTGTCTTGACTGATATCCAAAATGGGGTCTGAGGAGAAGCTCACAAACTCACAACATATTTGTTTTCACTATTCAGCCTCTTTAAGTGAAAGATTGCCTTATTATCTTGATTTGTTTTTCTGAGCCATGTGAAGTTACAAGCCAGTTGCCAAAATCTGTTCCCTGAGAATAACCTCTAGATCACTGCAGCCACCAGTGCCAAGAAGAAGGTGTTCTTAATTGTCATACATGGCTGAGATCTCAGGCCTCATCTGAAGTCATCAAAACTACCCTTCTAGATGTTCCTCTGAATCAAGACATGCATTCAAGAAAGACATTCAAGAAATATTATATTATCTGGAAAAAAAAAGAAAATGAAATATATCTTAAAACAAATGTATACTCTATCAGTTTTGAAGAAATTTTCTGGCCTTTAGAAAACAGTTTTTCATGAAGCCTGAAGGAGTCAAAATACCAGAAACAATTAGAAAGTGCATGAATGAAGCCTTTTCTTAATAAAGTATAATCTCAAACAGAATTAAGTCATTCGTCAAAATACCAGAAACAATTAGAAAGTGCATGAATGAAGCCTTTTCTTAATAAAGTATAATCTCAAACAGGATTAGGCCATTCTTCAAAATACCAGAAACAATTAGAAAGTGCATGAATGAAGCCTTTTCTTAATAAAGTATAATCTCAAACAGGATTAGGCCATTCTTCTCTACATTATGTTTTCCATTTCACTGTATAATAAAAGAAAATGGCCTGTCTTATTTAGACACTTAACAGCTAATCCAGCTCCTCCCTGCCAGTGAAACATTGAATTTCCAACAAATTGTCTTGCTAGGACATTAAATGGCAAACTTGATAGTTATGATTCTAGTTTATGATAATTGATACAGCTCTAACATTAATAGGATATATATTGCAGGCAGACAACTGGGAGTCAGTTTCTAAATTTGAGGGAGGATATGTTTACATGGATGACAGATTAATGCTATCTAGATTCCCTTGAAGTTTACTAACAAATACATCCAGGTTGTTCTGCTCAATCTAAAGATGATACATTATCATCTGTTTATCCTGTGCATCTATAAGGCTCCCCTGAGCAGTATTGCAGTTATAGTGGATTGTCTTAAAAAAAAGCTTAATGCACATAACTATCGGTACAGATTTTTCAGTTTTCACAACAGGAGTTAGCTTATATGTGAAGATTCATGGTTCTTAAATAGTTTTATGAATGCCTTACATCTTCAGTAAACATTCTGCGTCCAAACTACATTTGAAGCAATTCTCAGTGTTGTAAATTTTAATTCTGTAAACTAGTCATGTAGGTAAAATCCACAGTACCCTTCATCAGTATGAAATACTGGTCATAATTGTGCTACGTTATGTGAGCATGACCTGTGTAGCAATGTACAAATTGAAGATCCTGAAAAATCCAGCTCTGATAATGGTTCTTACTGGAATAAAAGCAATTAACAATAATTCATTGCCTTAACTCATTCACTCCAATGAATATCTGCAGGTTTGTATGTTGAGTTTTTTGACCAAATCAAGGTATGTCCTCACATTTCAAAGTAAATGTTAATTTTGTAATATTTTGTGAACAACTTACAATATCAGCAGCATTTTGTTCAGCCAAAGGAGAGCTTTCATATGACAGAAATTCTGTCTGTGCCACTTGACTGAGATATTTAGATAAAAATAAATATTGTGACAAGATAAATAAATAGTATATGCATAATAATGAATATTTTTTTAGCAGCAGTAGTCAGAGGTCAAATATCAGTGCAGTTATAGTACACATCAAGTAAGATATAAAATGAACTCAAGGTCATTATCAGCTCATTTGCATGTCTATGAATCACAGTTAACTACTGCAAAGTGCAGATAAGTGCTGATCTGCACAGCAGTCGTTAACTGCTGAGACCACATTGTGTAGTCCACCACAATCCTTGTAACATTATAATGCTGTTATGGTACTGAAGTAGTATTCCCTGGTATCTAGTGCTTCACCCATCCCTCGATCTCTATAGTGTCAAAGTGCTGTTATGCCACAGGAGTAGTATGTCCTAGTGGCTAGTGCTTCCCTCACCCCCAATCCCCTTAGTGTTAATATGCCATTATGGCACTGGAGTACTATGACCTGGTGGCTAATGGTCTCTCTCCCTAATGTTGCAAGCTTAAGCTCGTTAGCCTAGGGGTATGTGGAGGTATGACAGCCACCCCAACTCATGCTCACCCACAAACATATACTTTGCACACATAGACACACACATACAGCCTCTCACACTCACTCACTCCTGCCCCTACCTTATTAAACAAATTCCCAATAATTACCTCTTCTGTGATGGCTGAACATGACTCTCTGGCCACGTTCACTACCATTATGTGGTATGGGTGGCCAAGCTGCTCTACACAGCTGAGCAGTTTCATGAATTAGATGCCCTCCTGGGGCAGTTCTGTGGGACAGAGCCCATGGTTAATTAGTAGACGCCTCTCCCCTGCACCACCTCAATAATATACAGCACTGTCCTACACAATGTCACACATCTTTGTGCTTGAGCACCATGTAGATGAAGACTTACAAGTTGCAGTGCTTTTATGAATTCTAGCCAAATTCCTTCAATGGTTTGCATGTACCATGGTTTTCAAATCATTAATGCCGATATGAACATGCTATATTAGATGCCTAAAGGCATCAGTAGGATATAATTGCAGAAACACCTGGAGGTATTAGTAAGTTGTAATGAGTTAATAACTAGTCATGACATTGAATGTAAATTACAAAAAAAAAATATTTTCAAAGATGACCATCAAACTTCATACTGTAAGTCACAAAAAGACAGCGAAGTAAAACATAGTACTGATTTATTAGAACAAAATATAAGGCTTTTCCATTTTCTTTTCACTTCTGCCTCTACGAATTTCATCAGACTACTACTTTTCATGTTTTACATGACCGTGTTATAACCATGTGATAAAAAATAATACAATTATCAGCAGAGTTAGCACATTTCTTTAAAATGACATTACCATATTTGTAAATATAATAAGAAAGTAAACCTTCCAACAAATAAATAACACTGAAATGCATTTAAAACAGGTCTGTCCATACCTGACAGACTTATTTCAGCTACTTGGCTTTCAGCTCAGGCTTAATACTAATGTGATCATTCATGAAAGTGTGTTTGCTCCCAGCAGTAACTGCCAATATGCTTCTCACATATTTAGCAATAAATCCACCAAACCTTTTCTTTCATCTAAACAAACTTTTCAAAGTAAAAAAATCCTTAAAACCAGCACATCTCTACATTTCTGAAAAGATCATTATATTTATTTTTGCTGTGATAATGCAGATGTGTTCCTTTACTCAATGGATGAGTTTCTAAGTAAACATTCCTGCATAGAAACTGAATTGTCAAGTCAACTAGTCGCATACACAAAATAAGTGGTATTGTAGTCATAATGGTCATGAAGTTACTTCAAAAATACTATTGACAATTCACTTGCATGTCTTAAAAAACACATGAAAAGGGCTCTGCCTCTGATGTTACTCTACCATATCTTTTTCTGTGTTTTATTATTCTGTGGAAGAGACTTGAAGTTGCTGGTTTTCTTACAACTGAAACATTGCTTGTCTCTTACTTCTTCATAAAAATGGTGATTTCTGTGTTATAGTGCGCTTATTACAAATCATCTCTTTGATTTATTTCAAATCTGTGCTATGCATGATAACATTGCCATATTTTCTTTCTTCTTCAGGACTCAACTTTATTTCTTAGTACAGCATTTTTTTCTTCTGTTATCCACCTGTGCTTTTTTTTTAATTCTTTCTCAGTGACTCATTTTGCTAACCATTCATTTTCATAGCCTCTAGTTAAAACATATATTTTGACTTGCGTTTTTAATAAATGCATTCTCTGTAGTACTGAGCCTAGAGGCATGAGTCAATTAGTTTGGTACTACAGTTCATTATAGGTTCTTAAGGCATGCACTTAGAAAACGTTTTAGTTATTATTGCATACAACTTTTCTAAATTTCTACTGAACAGCTTTTTATTAGCTAGATCCTTATAAATATCCACAGTCTTATACTACAACTGGTCTTCAGAGGCAGTGTCTGAAAACCTTAACAAATCTGAATCTTTACTTGGAGGGTAAAGGCTCAAAGGAATAAGGTGAGCTGCCCTTGTGGGTTTTAAAGAATCTGGCAAATCTACTAGAAGAATGTTTCAGTGATACAAGTGCAATTCTCTGACATAAGGCTGGCGGAAGGAAAGAGCCAGGTGCCTGCACATTTCTTGGACTGACAACAGTGGCAGGCAAACCATCTTGAAGAGAATTGCCAAGACGTAAACTAGTTACCTTTATTGGAAGTCAGTAATCACTAGGATAATAATCAACATGGTGTAAAGGCAAAAATAGGCTGTCACACAAATCTGAGTTACTTTTATAGCTAAGTTATGAAATCAGCAAATGGAAGAGTTTTCGTACAAGTGGTCAATCTAGAATTTAGTAGGGCATCCATCCTTTGGATGGGACTTTAAACCGAGGCTACATCTGTCTGAGCTGGTGATAGCTCAGGTGGATGTAAAAGATTCCATGGCACTTATTGAAAAGAATAGGGTAAGTTCCCTTGTGCAGTGGGCAAATTTCCCCTAATATTATAAATACCATCTCAGGTATCCATTGAAAAGAGGCCATTGGCCTAGTGGGACTAACACAGTCAGCAAAGTGTAAATAAAATAAAATAAAATTTGGCTTATTGTAAATAACTGAAAAAGCTGATAAGGTTTCCAGGTAGAATAAAGGTTAAGAAGCTAGCCTGAAGCTTGGCTAGAGGTTGGATAGCTTATAAATGGTTATGTACATAATTAAAAATAATAGACATAGCTTGTGGTATATGCAACTCAGAAGTCAGTCTCTGCTCCAGTACTATGGCGAATATGTTTCAACTATTTTAGATGATTTCAAGACTATCCTATGCACAGATTAATAACTGACACAGAGGTCACTGCATCAGTTGGGGTAGGGATTTAGTTTGTAGAAAAATATACAAAGGTTAAATAGACTGGCAGAAAACAATGGCAACTGAGTTTTAATGAATCAAACATGAAGCTTTGCACTTGGGCCATGATAACTTTGATGTGAAATAGCATCTTGGATGAGAAGAATGGGTGCCCACAGATCAGCAATAAAAGACTGGAGTTAAATGTGGCACTCAGACTGATAAAACACAAGAAATTGTGAGAGGGCAGCACAGCAAAGACCAGAAGGTCAGGATATAGTCTCTGGAGTTCTGATTGAAGATACAAAGTAATACCACTCCTTCTGTATCACTCATTGGTTAGGTGATACATCAAGTACTTTTCTGAGGAGACTGCAGGCTGTTAGAATTACTAAAGATGGAGGTAACTAGACAGGAATTTAGGACAGAAGGGGGATAATGTAAACTGAAGACTTGAAAAGCTGAAGCTCCCTCTTGTACAGACCAGAAGAAACACATGGAATATGATATGGGTGAATATTTTATAGCAGGAGTAATGCAAATATATCATACCAAACAAAAAGAACAGTAGAGGTAAAGTAGACACAAGCAGCATATTGTGACTACAAGCATTTCCCCTGCAGCCTTGAAAATACATTTTCAGAAAGAAGGTTATTGACATATAGAATATTCTTCTAGAATATACAAAAAACAAAGAATCAAGGAGAGATGAAAAATAATTTAAATAGACACTTTTTGTGTGTCTCCTTTTGACAGTAAACACATAAAAGGAAATTAAGTGCCAGAATATAGTGTTTTTCTATCACACATTCTAAAAATTCATAGAATTGTCCTCATCTCATATTCATCACATAAACTGTTTAATCAATAGGTGCAGCTACTGCAGATTTTCCAGTATTTAGAGACTGCAGCAAACTGGACAAAGTCTGCTTTGGATTTCCCTAAAAGATACTGCTTTTAGGCACAGTTAGAAGCACTATTTAGCATAACTGATTCTTCCTTTAGAAAAAGAACAATGAAGAAACAAGTGGACACATGGGATCTAGCATCTTGAAGTGATCCTGATTGTTTAGTCTGCCTCTAGGTATCCCACAATTCAGTGCTTGTCTGTAAAAAAATTACATCACGTACGCCTCTTTCTTCCTAAAGCTCTTGCCACTGCATTGATTTTACATGCATACACTGCTGTCTTTCAGTTATTTAGTTTTAAGTAACAGTTCATGCTATTCAGTGACTACTTGAAACATAAACAGTGCAAATGCCACATAACAAACTTACAAAGTGCCTTTTACTGCTGCTTTTTTTAGAATGACTAAATTGCAGTCTTTTGTGAAGCCTGAATTGTACTACTTTGACTCATCTCCCATCCCCCTTCACACCTAACTTCCCTAGCTGTCAAAGTTGTTGTTGTGTCTTTCGGTTTATCCTGGTTAGGGGTCGCCACAGTGGAACTCCGATCCGCTAATGGTTGGTAGTGGATTTTTACGTGCAGAGTTACCAGCCCTGATGCACAACCTTCAATGAAGGCACGCCCATTCACGCATGCCTCCACACAGAAGACGCTCTAGCTGAGAAACGAACAGGACAACGTCTTGCTGTGAGGCGATAACACTACCGCAACACCACTACCGCATTAATTTGAGCTGTTACATGCTGTGATTGACAGCTCACAACAGGATACTTGAGCCTTTACTTTCTGTATGGATAGGGGAAGGACCAGGGAGCTGTGACATCACAGCATGGGAGGGCTTTTAGGACGGTCGTGGTGATGTCAGTTTGGGGAGGGAATTGGCCAGAAAACTACCTGTGTTCATTGATCTTGATGACATCAGTGAATTATAGACTGCAACAAGCTTTTCCAGGGTGGGATAAAAGTTTTTTGAAAGTGAAACCACCACAGTACAGTAAGCTACTGATCTAGTTGAGAGAAACAGTCGATTTAAAATATTTTAAATGCTACATTGTTCTTTATTCAAAGCAGAGATTGTAAATAGGGATAAAAATTACAGAGAAGTTGTGCATTTAATAACAGAATCTCATTGTTGTCCTTTAAACAACTTTTAACCCATGTCAATACCCTGCATTTAACTAAATGTGACACTTTGGCTCCTTAACCCCTAACCTAAGGGAGGGTGGCTTAATGGCTAAGGTGTTTGCCTTACAAACACAAGGTGCAGGGTTTGAGTCTCACAAGGGATAATTGGTTAGGCTTAAAATGGCTCGCAAGGGCAGATAGCTTAGTACTAAACTATGAACTGTGACCTAGTGCCAACAAGGCAGACTTCTCTCAATCAGTCTTCAACAAAATACAAAACAATTACTAAATGATGAGTATCTTAGAATGTTTATACCATGCAGTATTCATACTTTTAGTCATTATAGAATATAAATGCTCTCATATTATTTTGCTTATCACATGACAAGCATGTAGCACAGTAAATAACAGAAAAGTTGTCACAATTAAATCTGCTATTTCTTTTTATTCTGAGTCCTTTGGATTCTAAAATTAGAACTAAATCATTGTACAGACAGTGGCACTTCCAAACAAAACACAGAACATATACCAGTGTCTTTCTATACATCCTTCATTCTCCTTTGTGCAGGGCCCCTATCCCATTTCCAAAAAGTGTTCTTAATTTATTTTCTTTCAGCTATTTAAAACATATCAGAATAATATTTTAATATCCTTAGTATCAGCACTATAAACTGAAGATAGGTGAAGGCTGCCAGCCTAGCCAGATAGAATTTTGTAGATAATTCTGTCATTTGTAAATATTAATATAAGCCACAGGCTTGTTCTCTTAAATGGGAAAAATGGTGTTAAATGTGGAACTGCAAAAATGTAACAACAGTGCACTCTGCTGTAAAAAAGCTGATAAGTCAATTCTTTGATGTCAAAACTCGGAGCTGAGATGTCTAGATAAACGCATTCTGCCTATTGTTTTGAGGCCAGAGCTAATGGCTAGAATTTGCATGTATAATTTCTTTTATTGCTCTGGCTCCTGACCAGCTGCAAGATCAAAAGGGCTATTAACCTCTGAGAGTCCGTTAGCCTGGGAACCAGAAAGAAATTACATCATCTGAAATGAATCAGTGGTACTGTGTTATCAATTTAAGGACAGAAAGAATGAGAGCATGAGGGCATTTGTCTTGAGAACATCCAACTCACCACTCTGCCTGTGTCTGTATGTAAGTAGGAACTTAGACTTTAGTGCTTCTCTTAGAAATAGGTAGGAAATAGGAAGATTAGTCTAAGTGTTTTTCTGTGTTGATGTCAGAACTATTCTACTGTATTATTTTAAGCATTTTCCTGTGATATCTGAACTCTTGACTAGCACTGTGTAGTAAGAAGTATTGTATTGTGTTTTTTTATTTATTATTAAATATTTTAAACATTTCAACTGTGGCTGTTTTGTGTAGAGATAATTTAAGCTCTAAGAGTACATTCCATGTATATAGTGATACTGTACCAAGTCACTCCAAATAAGTTTTGACTGTTACTTACCATTTGGATAATAATATTGCACAGTATAATTGGATACTCTTTCATAAGGGTCTTTGAGTAAATGATAAATATTAGCTGAGTGGTGGCAGTGATTTCTCCCATATAGTCTGGGTAAAAGGGGCACAGCTGGAAAACCTGTGTCAGCCTTCCCTAGGAGTGTGTATGTGGTTGTATAAACTCTTATCTCAAAGTGTGTGTGTGTGTGTGTGTGTGTGTGTGTGTGTGTGTGTGTGTGTGTGTGTGTGTGTGTGTGTGTGTGTGTGTGTCAGCTACTTGGGCAGAGACATGAAGCACTGGTTGGACAAAGAGGGTGCTGGAGGTTTTAGCTTGCCCACTAGGCTGAGATCTGAACCCTATTGCTCTGCCAGTGAGGAGTCTTACTGGGGACCTGGAGAGAAAGGGAGAAACCAGCCCCAGATTGACTGTGATCTTTGTGTGCTTTTAAGGGAAACTGTACTTTACTGTGTGTGTATTTATTATCCTTTCCCTGTATGGACACCCCTCACTGGTGTTAGTGGTGAAGATTGAGGCTCCTTGATTGCTGGGCCAGTGCACGGGCATTACATATTAATTGTTTGGCAGTGGTAGGATATCCACACCTCATATTAATTGGTTGTCAAATACTAATTGGCTTGTAGTGGTGTGGGTAAAGTGAATTCCTGCAGCTTGTGTACAGTGATCACTGAAGGTGATTTGTACTCTAAATCAGGCACGCAGTGAATACTCAGAGTTCAGATCACAATTGTTTTATTTCTTTTGCTAGCTTAGTTAGTCATGGAGAGCAGGCAGCATGTCAGGAGAGGAGTATGGAAAGCTGATAAGAAGCCAGCTGGCTGTGATATGCCAGGCTAGGGGACTGGTGCATGGATACCTGACCAAAGCAGACATGATTTGCAGCTTTGGTCATGGCTGCATTAGAAAACAGCAACCAGGAGGATGATCAGACTGGCAGTGGAGATGTACCACCCTCAAAGAATGGACGGCTCAACCTTTCTGCAGAGGACTTAAAAACCCATCTGGAGCTAAAGGGACTGGAGTTGGAGGCCAGGTGTTTGGAAATAAAAGCAGCTGAGAGACTGAGACATCTGTAGGCTGAGGGGAATGAGAAATTGCTATGCCTGGAAGATGAGGAAAAGGAAAGGCAGCATGAAAAGGAGATGCTGACTCTTCACCAGAGTCATGGAGGCAATGGGGAAGGGAGTAACTTGACCCCAGAAGTACAAAAGGTCAGTAAATTTCTTCTGCAGTTTAAAGACGGGGATAATTTTGATTGTTTCATTGATATGTTTGAGAGGGGATGTAAACAGTATGATGTTGACCAAAGGCTCTGGGTACAGTTCCTGCCCCCTTACTCCATGGTAAAGCTGTAACTGTGTTGTCTAAAATGTCTGATGTTGACTGTTTTAATTACAATGTTGTTAAGAATTGTTTGTTAGAATGTTTTAAGCTAACATCTGAAACTTATTGGAAAAAGGTTTGTGAGCATAGACACAAGGCAGATGAAAGTGTGTGTGAATATGTTGCTGAACTGAGCACTTATTTTCATAGGTGGGTGAGTGCATGTCAGGTCACCATTTATGAAGGGCTGGCAGACCTTTTATTGAGGGAACAAGCCCTTAGCACTTTGCCTGAGGACATGAGGATCTGGTTAGCTGATAGACAATGTGCTACTTCAGATGAGTTGGGGAAGAAGGGAGACCTATACCTAGCGAGCAGGGTATCCCTGGACAGGAAAGGGACCCCCAGTACTGCTCGTAGGTCTAAAGGAACCCAAGGTGGGCAGCACAGACTGCCCCAACAAAATCTGCCAGTAGCAGGGGAAGCCACTAGTCAAGGTACATGTCCAGGACCTAGGGTTAAATGTTTTGAATGCAACCAGTAGGGGCATGTGGCATACAGAGATCCACAGAGGCAAGGTGGGGGACAAAAACCAACACAGCCAGTAAGCGGAAAAGTCAAAATGTCAACAGTAGGTTGTCTTGAGACTACAGGGGTACCAAACTACCATTCTGCAGATGTCCTAATAGGGAAGGATTTGGATGAGGCAGTACCATGTGTTTATGCAGTTACATGCAGTCAGGCTAGGAGACAAGCATATGGCTCTGGTAGCATGGGGAGACCCAGACAGACTACATACTTGCAGCCAGGACTGGTGAGATGATTACTTTGGGGGGAGCTATTCTGTAGCAGTGAGACTGAATGTGAGCCACAGCTGCTTGTGGGTACTGATGTTCCCTTGGACAAAGTGACTGCAAAGGTAGAGGTGAGTAGTAGTACCCAGGCTGACAGTGAGGCACCACTGTCAGAGGATGCCAGACTTCCTGTGGAAGGGGACCTAGGAAGGGTTACAAAGGGAGAGTTGAGACAGCTGAGCTCTCAGACCCTACATTGCAAGGCCTGAGGCAAAGTAGCTAGGGAGGCACCTGATTCTCAAGGGAAGGGGGATTCTGTATACTGGGACAAAGGGTTACTGTACAGAGAGTGGACCCCTGAGGGAGGGCTAGAAGGTGAGAGAATACAGCAGTTGGTACTGCCTACAGCCTACCATCTGGCACTTCTAGCCATAGCCCATGATATTCCCTTTGCAGGTCATATGGGCATAAAACATACAAAGAAACATATTATGCAGCTCTTCTATTGGCCTAGAATTTCCAGATATGTAACAGAGTACTGCAGGACCTGTGGGAAGTGCCAACAGGTAGGCAGGGCAGGAGACAAGATGAAAGCTCCTTTGATGCCTTTGCCTGTGATCGAGGAGCCATTTCAAAGTGTAGCTATGGATATTGTGGGGCCTCTGAGTACCCCAAGTTCCACAGGGAAAAAGTATATCCTAGTGGTAGTGGATTATGCTACGCAATATCCTGAAGTAGTGGCTCTGTCCTCCATTGAGGCAGAAAAGGTGGCAAATGCTTTGTTAGAGATTTTCAGCAGGGTAGGTTTCCCAAAAGAAATACTGACTGTCAGAGGAGTCAATTTCATGTCAGACCTGCTGCCTTGTCTGTGGAAGTCCTGTGGGGCTGAAGCACGTGAAGACCACCCCCTACCATCCCCAGACTAATGGTCTGGTTGAGAGGTTAAACTCTATGATCAAGTCCATGCTACATGCATTTGCAGACCAGTTTAAGAGGGAGTGGGACAAATATTTGCCCCATCTTTTGTTTGCTTACAGAGAGGTTCCCAAGGAATCCCCAGGTTTTTCACCCTTTGAGTTGTTGTATGGAGGTAGGGTGAGGGGACCTCTAGATTTAATTCAAGTTGAGTGGGAATGTGAGTGTGAACCTCACAAGGAGTCTGTTGTGCCATATGTCCTAAACCTCAGGACAAGGCTCAGGGAACTCATGGGCTTGGCCCAAGAGAACCTTGCAGAAGCCCAACAACAGAAAAAGGTGTGGTATGAAAGGGTTTGCATCAATAACTAAGGATGTAATGGTGCCCCTCTACTCTTCCCTCATCAGACCCATTATTGAGTACAATGCACCAATTGGAATGTACCTGGCTAGACATCTCCAGCAGCTGGAGTGACCACAGAGGTACCTAACCAAGAGGATTACTGGCCTCAAACAGTTGCCCTATGCAGCACGATTGAAAAACATGACTGTTCTCTGTTGCATACCGCTTTCTCAGAGGCGATCTCTGTCTAACGTACAGAGCCATGTCCAACCCAGAATTGTTGAAGATGCTCCATCTTAGCAAAACCAAATCTACTCGAGCTACATGCTCTAGGGATATAAACCTCAACACAACAATGAATAGAACATGCTGGAGGAATAGATTCCCTTCACAGAGACTTCCCTTACTTTGGAACAGGGTCCTGATTTACATAAGACAGAGACCCTCACTAGCACTCTTCAAGAGGAACCTTGATGAGTGGATGGGTAACAGAAAGTTCACACCGGGGATCACACCAACAGCACTACTAGACAGGGGCCAAGGGTACTAGCTGCTAGTACAAGGGTCTAGGGAACTACTAAAGGGGCGGTGAATACTGTACAATGTGGCTGGGCTAATAAATGCCTTCGGACAGATAGCCCAGTACCAACCTATGAACCTATGAACCTATGACAGGAATGCTTGAGCTACAGAGTATGCTGTGGGGCAGCAGGTAATGCTTCTCATTCCTGTCAGACACAACAAGCTGCAAGCATCTTGGGAGGGACCCTACAAGGTGGTAAAAAAGGTAAGTGATGTTAGCTACCTTGTGGAACTGCTGTGCAGGAGGCAGGGGCACAAATTGTACCATGTTAACATGATGAAACCTTACCTGATTGGGAAGCCCTTGTGCTGAGCATTTGCAGTGGATTGCAGTAGTAGTATGAGGGAGATCTGGTGACTGATCTCCTCAGTGAGGTTCGGACTGGCACCTTAGTGGAAGGGGTAACAATGTACCAGCAGCTATCTCTTACCCAAGTTCGAGAAATCTGAGCAGTGTTACAGGAGTTTGTGGACATGTTCACTGGGAAACAAGGGTGCAGCCACCTGGTGCAGCACCAGGTGGATACAGGACCCCAAAGGCCTATTAGGCAGGCCCCTTATAGGGTGCCTGAGAGAGTCAAACAGACTCTGAGGGAAGACATACAGGAGATGTTGGAACTAGGGGTGATTCAAGAGTCCAACAGTCCCTGGACCTCTCCAGTGTTGTTGTTGCCAAAGGAAGATGGCAGCACCAGGTTCTGTGTGGACTACAGGAAATTAAATAGCCACAAAGAGTCAGATGCTTAACCTATGCCTAGGACAGATGAGGCCCTAGAGCAGCTGGGTGGGGCTAAGTATCTTACAACCATTGATCTTACCAAGGGTTATTGAAAAAACCGGAAAAGTCAAACTGTTAATCAAACAAGCAGGAGCAGGGATCCTTTATGAAACACTATTTATTCTTTAAGTGCGTTAATTTCGATACACTTTTCGTTGAGAACAAACCCAACTTAATCAGAAGATAAAGAAGTAAAACAGAGAACCATGGGCTGTGCAGTTAATATATCAGTTGTTAAACACACCCTTTGTAATTCCTAATTAATTAATTAAGGGAGGGTTCAGTTTTCCTAATGCACAGGCTCACCATAAACAAACATAGTTAAAACAGTACCCAGAATAAGAAGTGTAAAAATTAATGCAGATATATGAACTTATTAAAACATATTAAAACATATTTGAACACATACCAGCACATATGAAATTTCACAAGTTTGACATAAAATTCAGAAAAAAACAAATTGTCTTTTCAACTCTTAAGAGTGGAAAGTACTGTATAAAATATAAAATCTAAAAGTTATGTTATAAATCTAATGTCAAATAGACCAGTTAATACAACAGTCACTGTTGGTGTCAATTGCCAAACTTTAAGCAAGACTTTGGGACAACCTACCATAATAAGTCATAAGGTAGCAACAACCTACTACTTTATGTTTTAATAAATAAATAATAGCTATCAATATTGACTGAAATTATGTTTATGTTCATTAATGCTTACTACAAATATATACTGAGACAACCTAAATTAATTTATGGAATGCAAAGGCAATGTGCAAGTGTGTATGGTCAAGAAAAAAGAATCAAAATAGTTATAAAACCTATCTCTCAAGATTTTTTAACCTCAAAATACAGGCTATCGAGCTTGTTTAGTTGATTCCTGGCCACTGGTTAGCGTTTGTCCGAAGCTGCCAGAGAAGTTCTTTTCTCTCTAGCTTCAGTGAGTCGTAACCTCCTCTAGGGTCCCTAACCTGTTGGTCTTTAACTTTAAACCTAAATTCATGGTTGATGTGTTAATTGTGGTGTCTAGCTAGTGCATTAACCTGATTGTTGTTCCTAATATTGTAAATATGTTCGTACACCCTTTCTTTCAGCTTTCTATCGGTTTTACCGATATAGAAAGCTGGGCATTGGAGGCACTTTGCTAGATACACCACTTGCATACTGTTACAGTTAGCTTTAAAGTTGATTTTAAAATTTAAGTCACCTATCTGGAAATTACGTCCCTCATCTACAAATTGACAGTATTTACACATATTACACTTAAACATACCTGGTTGGGTTGTATGTGGTTGCCTGTTGTTTTCCAGTAATTGTTTTAAATTATTCCCTATACCCCTAACGTGGTTAAACAAAGCCAGCCAGCAATATGCCAAGTTGCTAAGATGGAGCCTAGGGTTGCAAGCATATGATATGTCAGTACAGCACCACAGTGGGATTAGCAATGCCAATGCAGATGGGCTGTCTAGACAGGGAATGGGATAAGGTATACTCAGATAGACCTAACCCTCAAGCAACATTTCTCAAGGGTCACTTGAAAAACTAGCTTGAGTTCCCCAGGGGGGAAGATGTGTGAAGATAGGTGAAAGCTGCCAGCCTAGCCAGATTGAATTTTGAAGATAATTCTGTCATTTGTAAATATTAATATAAGCCACAGGCTTGTTCTCTTAAATGGGAAAAAATGGTGTTAAATGTGCCCTCTGCTGTAACAAAGCTAAGTCAGTTCTTTGATGTCAAAACCCGGAGCCGAGATGTCTAGATAAAGGCATTCTGTCTATTGTTTTAAGGCCAGAGTTAATGGCTAGAATTTGCACGTATAATTTCTTTTATTGCTCTGGTTCCTGACCAGCTGCAAAATGAAAAGGGCTATTAACCTCTGAGTATCTGTTAACCTGGAAACCAGAAAGAAATGACATAATCTGAAATGAATCAGTGGTACTGTGTTATCAATTTAAGGACAGAAAGAATGAGAGCATGAGGGCATTTGTCTTAAGAACATCCAACTCACCACTCTGCTTGTTTCTGTATGTAAGTAGGATCTTAGACTTTAATGTTTCTCTTAGAAATAGATAGGAAATAAGAAGATTAGTCTAAATGTTTTTCTGTCTTGATGTCAGAACTAGTCTACAGTATTATTTTAAGCATTTACCTGTGATCTTTGAACTCTTGACTAGCACTGTGTAGTAAGAAGTATTATCTTGTTTTTTTATTATTATTTATTATTACATGCTTTTAAACCTTTCAACTCTGGCTGTTTTGTGTAGAGATAATTTAAGCTCTAAGAGTACATTGCATGTATATAGTGATATTGTACCAAGTTACTCCAAATAAGTCTTAACTGTTAGGTTGCACTTACCATTTGGATAATAATATTGCACAGTATAATTGTATACCCTTTCATAAGGGCCTTTGAGTAGCTGATAAATATTAGTTGGGTAGTGGCAATGATTTCTATCATATAGTCTGGGTAAAAGGGGCAGAGCTGGAGAACCTGGGCCAGCCTTCCCCAGGAGTGTCTGTGTGGTTGTCTAAACTCTTATCTCAAAGTGTGTGTATGGAATGGGACACAAAGCACTGGTTGGACAGAGAGGCTGCTGGAGGGTTTAGCTTGCCCACTAGGCTGAGATCTGGACACTACAGCTCTGCCAGTGGGGAGTCTTATTGGGGACCTGAAAAGAAAGGGAGAAACCAGCCCCAGACTGACTGTGATCTCTGTGCTCTTAAGGGAAATTGTACTTTACTGTGTGTGTATTTATTATCCTTTCCCTATATGGACGCTGCCAGTGGTGAGGACTGAGGCTCCTTGATTGCTGGGCCAGTGCACGGGCATCACATAAAGTACTATAAAAGCATGCACATAAACTCAGTTTAAACCAATATCTTTACAGTCCTGTATATGATTAATTTAATAGTGGGAACATGAAATATCATCACTATCCTGTGGATTATTAGTTTTATTCTGAAACATAAAACAAGCTTATACTTATTTACCCTGTCTAGTTTTACATCTTCCAAAACAGAGTCAATAAACTCACTGGTCTAACTTCTATCCAAAATAAGTTCAAAAACTGCATTAAACTTTATTTTAACTGCCTATTATCAGATGTAACCCTTGGCAACCTAATCCATTGATTTTAATGACATATTTCTTTACATGGTGTGGATGCACACTATCTACATGTATAT
This sequence comes from Protopterus annectens, assembly GCF_019279795.1. Lineage (NCBI taxonomy): Eukaryota > Metazoa > Chordata > Ceratodontiformes > Protopteridae > Protopterus > Protopterus annectens. The sequence goes on along the minus strand of NC_056743.1, from coordinate 1,155,947,574 downwards.
AATTTTTGGCAAAAATAGTTTTCTAAAACTTCTAGATGGAAATCTGTTGTCTAAAACATCTTAAAAAGTACTAGCATCCAAAAATGAAATTTTAGTGTTACTATGAGAATAGGTAAACTCTAAAAAATAACTAATATTTAACTGTTTCTCAAATCTAAAACAAATTCCAAATGAGTTTCAATAAAACGTATCATTTGGACACCTGATATAAAAACTATATATTTAAGTTTTCATACTATATAGAAAGACATTTTTCAGAAATGGAAGCCTCAGAAGCCCCCATAGCTGCACAACTTAATTTGCTTATATATTTCACCATTAAGCTTAACAAAAAATGAAGAACCAGTTCCATTACAGTACATAAAGCATCAATGTCATCATTCATCAATTCAAGTACAGCAATTAACACACTCCTTAAAATATCTATCCCCACGTATTGTGGGATACCTATATGTGATGTCAACTATCACCACGTAAAACACATTGGTTCCTTAAATCAAGCTGATCTGGTACAGATGACAAAAAACTCCAGAGTCCTTACTATAAGGATGAGTGTTTTGTGCTATCCTGTTTAGTTTGTAATTAAAAAAACAGCATTCTTCCTTACTTTCTTTACCCCCCCCCCTCAAAAAAAAAGAAACAGTTCTCCTGGGAAGGGGGTGATCTGTTTTGTTTTTTTGTTTGTTTGTTTTGCTTTGCTTTTCTTATCAAGTAACAGAATATCAAACAAAGAAAAAACTAGTTTAGAAAATTGGAAAGTAAGCATTTGAATTATTGTATGTCTCAACACCTTTCAAATTACTATGAAACATATCAAACAAAACCAAGTCAATATACTGATAAGCCATGATAACATATTATTTTTCTAATATTCACTATTACTCTAAAAGTAAATGATCTCCTCATTACACTTTATAACATTCATGATGACACTAGACCCATTTTTGTCAAACTTCATATATCTACTATTCTCATTTCTTCTTCTTACACTATCATGTTCTTCTCTCTCCGTTACTTAAATTGAGTCGTTCTTTCTTAACTGGTTGTTTTATAAAGATTCTAAACTCAGATTCACACAATTTATCTTAAGTAGGCAAAGGAGGAATATGAGGAACATTAGAAGTATATTTTTTCAAGTATCTGAAAGTGTTATCAGGGCTATTCATATGATCAGACATACATTTCAAACCGCAGTTCTTTAAATATAATATGAATTCTGTAATGTACTCAATATCACTGTATAAAACAACTGATAGGATCTAAAGAAAACCTTTTTCAAATAACTAATTCTTCAGATGAAAATATATGAGAGCTCAAAGTAATCTATTTCTTTTGATAGTTAGTATATATAGTAAGGGGGTTGTGGGGGGCACAGCCCCGTACACTGGGGGGATGGGGGTATACCGCCCATATAGTTTGGTTATATATAATCTTCTGGAAAGAGTTATTCATTCAACTTGTAATTATCCATATCTATGGTTTCTAATGTTTAAAATAGATGGGGGGCTGTGCCCCTCACACCCCCTTACTATATATACTAACTCCAGGATCATATTACAGCGGGGAACAGGGCATATACCTTTCAACTAAATGAGTTTCAGTCAAATGAGTTTTCAGTGAAGGGAACTTTCAGTGAATTGTGCTCAGGCAACTGATTTTCAGTGAAATGAGCTTTCAATGAAATCAGTTTCAGTGAAGTGTGTTTTCAGTGAAACAAAGTAGACCCATATATATCTATATATATATATATATATATATATATATATATATATATATATATATAGTTACAGCAGATCAAAATATCAAAAGCATATTTCACAAATAAAAGTATCTGAAGGGGTGAAAAACAAAGCACAAATGATCAAACGAAAATATGACTGAATATTACTTTTGTATAGTGCTTGTAAGCAGGAGTGTACAGAAAAATGAATGTCTGGCTGAAAAGATTATAGTGGTTAGTATGTATGTGCGAGTGTTCACAGTTTAGGACTAGGGTATCAGTTAGGTAAGGGGATAGAATTACTGTTTTGTATGTTTGGTGTTGTGTGTGTTCTCTGTGCCTATGTCTTGTCCAGTGGTACTGTTAAGGAAATGTTTTTTAGATGTATAAGGCAGCCACGATGGTGCAAAGGTGGGCAGCCATGGTGGTGCAGCGGTTAGCATTGTGGACTCACAGCAAGAGGTTCCCTGGTTTGATCCTTGGCTGGGGTGCCTTCTGTGCAGAGTCTGCATGTCCTCCCTGTAGTTGCGTGGGTTTCCTCCGGGTGCTCCGGTTTCCTCCCACATCCCAAAAGACATGCTGTAGGTGGATTGGATACTCTAAATTGGCCCTAGGTGTGAGTGCATGTGTGTGTGCCTTCTGTGGAAGGTTGGGTGCTGGGCTGGCAACTCAAAATCGTAAATCTCCACTGCCAATCATGAGCGGACAGGTGATCCGCTTTGGCGACCCCTAACTGGGAAAAGCCGAAAGAAGAAGGGTTAGAGACAGGGTTAGAATTAGAGTTGGTGTGAGCACACATGTGTAAGGTGGCAGAGGAGGGTGAAACCCACCTTCCTAGCTTACTCATGTGTGCTAACTCTAAATCTAAACCTAACCCGACACATTGCATTACTAAAACTCTCTGACAAGTCCATTATCAAGATGACACTTGAGCTCGGTTTTGTAATTAGGGTATATTATACAGGGTGCTTTTAGTTGGACAGAATTATTCTTATAATATTATGTGATTCTGTATTATGAGTTTCCCATGCCTTCTGCCTTCAATGCTTTTTTTAGATATTTTGAAATTTGAACTATTCAGTTTTAAATAGTTTATGACATCAATAAACAAATGCTGCATTTAGTCAACTAAGCAGATAGTTCACAGGCGTGCAAGATCGCATTCTTGGAATTAAGTAATATGCCCTTTTCCCAATTTTATACAGTCTCAGAGTTATATATAATTAGCAGGGGGTGCGGGGGAGGTGAATTATTGCATTGCCAAGGTTGTTTCATAGCAAATATGCAGCAGCAAGTTGAAATTTGTGCTTTTAACCTTATGTGTGCAAAGTTTTTTGTTTAGACTAATTTAGCTAATCCCATTTATTTATATATATATATATATATATATATATATATATATATATATATATACACACACACACACACACACACACCTATACATATATATATATATATATATATATATATATATATATATATATATATATACACATATATATATATATATATGTGTGTGTGTGTGTGTGTGTGTGTATATATATATATATATATATATATATATATATATATATATATATATATATATATATATGTATATATATTATATATATGGGTCCCTATCAGAAGCTCAAGTTTTCAGAAACTTGAAATTCATACTGTTGAGACAATATGATCGAGTTTCCAAAAACTCAAAGCTTTTGAAAGTAGATCATGGTACAGTGTGGTTTGATGAATTTGCCCTTTTCTCCACTGTAGTGTGATCTCAGAGTTGGTACATATAATATGCAGGGGGTATGGGGGGCACAGGCCCCACATGGGAGCTGCAAGGGGGCTTGTCGCCTTCAAAATATGTAGAAAAAAGGTAGAAGAGGTAGATTTTTGTTGTTTTTTAAAGTTCGCGTTTTCTGAAGCTTGGTCATATTGTTTCAACAATATGAATTACTTGAGCTTCAGACATAGACCCCAATATATACATATTATTAACTCCCCAAGTGATGTTGACATCCTACAGAAAGGCCTCACTGAGGCCAACAACTGGTGTCAGAACCATGGCCTTAAGCTCAATGCCAAAAAATATGTCATCATCCCCTTTGGGAAAAACCCAGTTCCCAAGAATTACCACATCAATGGTAGTCCACTGAACATATAAGGTGTTATAAGAGATCTGGGAACAAAGGTTGACAGCAGCCTCTCTTTCGACCACCACATTGCCACTGTGGTCAGAAAGTCCTTCTATGTGGCACATCTCATTACTAAGGGTTTTGCATCCAGGAAAAAAGAGGTCATTGTCTCCCTCTACTCTTCCCTCATTAGGCCAGTCATTGAGTAGAATGCCTCATTTGACATGTACCTCACTAGACACCTGCAACAACTAGAGAAGCCACAAAAGTACTTCACAAAGAGGATCCTAGGCCTTAAACACTTGTCCTATATGGACAGACTCAAAAAACTCCAACTATTCTCTGTCTCATATCGCCTACTTAAGGCAATCTCTGCTTGACATATAAAGCCATGTCTGATCCAGCTCTGTTAGAAATGCTACATCTAAAAAAAATCCCATTCCCTTTGCACCACACACTCCAATGATCTCAACCGCATTACCACAATCAACAGAACATGCTGGAGGGACAGGTTCATAAACCAGAGACTGCCCGCGCCATGGAATAGACTTCCCATACATGTCAAACAGAGCAGCTCACTGGCCCTCTTAAAGAGAAACCTTGATGAGTGGATGGGAAAAAGAAAATTCACCCCAGGGATCACTCCAGTGGCTCTACTCGACAAAGGCACTGGGAGCTAAGGTTTGGTGACACACTCCTGGGGTAATCCTATGGGTTAGGTTTGTAAAGGCTCCAGGGCCATTAGCCTAGTACACATCTATGAACCTATGAACTTATATAAATATATATATCTATCTATATATATATATATATATATATATATATATATATATATATATGTGTGTGTGTGTTTGTGTATATGTATATATATATATATATATATATATATATATATATATATATATATGTATATATACATACACATATTTGCAAGAGTGTCTGACTGCTTAACATTGGTGAAATAATCTAGGACAAGGGTTAGAGATGGAACTTTTAAAATAAATAAAAATCACTTCCAAAGTGTTACACCCTCAATAGTTGGTTAGTTAACTGTAGTTGAAAGAAGTAATTTTATATATGTCTATAATGATAGTAACGTGATGAAAAGCCATTAGAAATAGTAGGAAGAAATGGAAAATTAGCCAGGACAGTATAATAAGATATATTATGCAACGACCCACATTAATATTCCAAAACGTGCAAGCTGATTGGTCAGCGTGCACGTTGTAAATCATTGACTTATACTAATGGAAAAAGAACCGGTCACCCGGACTTTTTCCATTAGTATAAGTCTTTTTTTTTTTTTTTGGACAGCAACGGAGAATGGAAGAGCTCTGCTGCTGTCATCTTGCTATGTTAAATGAATTTAACATAGCGAGATATCTTAAAAAAAAGAGCAACAGAGATCTTCCTTTCTTTGTTGATTTTTTTAAAGCTGTCTCGCTATGTTAAACTCTTTTAACATAGCGAGACAAGTTTTTAAAAGCAACGGAGATCTTCCTTTCCCTGTTGCTTCCACACACACACAGTTCTGATGTACTGCATACCATATGCATGCGCAGTACATCAGAACAGCCACAGAATACTGGACAGCTGCAGAAGGGCAGCAAGGAGGCATTATACAATGCCATTATTTAAGAAAAGTAAGTATTTTTTTTTTCTTAAATAATGTCATTGTATAATAGCAATAACCCACTTTGGGGTGTGGGTAATGCTGGATTTACCCACGGTTGTCTTTGTTTGGCCACTCGGGCTTCGCCCTCATGACCAAACCACACCAACCATGGGTAAATCCAGCATTACCCACACCCAGGCATGGGTTATTTCTTAAATATAATATATAAGATATAATATAGTCATTTATAGGTAATGCTGGGATTGATGTTTTACTGCTATGTCTATGTGCATTGTTTACTTGTTATATATGTGTTTCAAAGATAAACATGTGTTCTTATATCAGTTTCAGTTCTGATTTCTTTTGAGGTAGAGATCCATACCTTAGTTATAAAAACTGAGTACAGAAAGTCATTGATATGACTGTGAGACTTAATGGTAGATTATAGATATTTGTGATGAGATCTTAAATTAACTTTGTAAAGATATTAAATTGTACTGATTCACTGAAAATTCAAAAGAAAGATAATTAGACCTCAACCTGCCCCATGGCACATAGGGATAAAGCCCTAACTCTAAGACTGTTTCAGCTAGGAGAAAAAGTAAGACAGTAGAGCATCTAGGGAGAGTTTGATTGGCAGAAGAGGAATGCAACAAACAAACAAAAAATTCAGTTCCTTTATACAATAAATAGAAAACAGTGCTCTTCTGAATGTATTGCCAATTCATTAACTTCATAAAAGGTTTGCATCTTCATTCAGATAGCAAACAATTTTAAATAGGTATGCTCACCTTGCAATTTTAATATAAAAGCACTGCACTTTGACTTTTAGTTACTACCTGTTAAAAGTATAAATTAGCTTACATATTAAAAAGCTATGTCAAAAGGCACACTAAAAATCTAATTGTTTTGAGTAAAATATATGCCATATTACTTTATCACACAAAACACTCTTAGGTTGGCAATTAACAAACAGCATACTGAAAATCTGCTTTGCAAGCCTTGTGTTAAAGCTCAATTCAGGGTTTTAAGAACTGCTAATAAAATGCCCTGATAGCATTATTTTGACATGAGAGAGGGAGAGAGACAGAGAGTGAGGCAGACTGTTCTTCCAGTTTTTAATGTAACTCAGTAACAGTACTATTGTATAACCAGCTCTTCCTAATTTAACTACCAACTGTAGAAGAGTGACTATGTTCTGTTGTTTTGTACCTTGACAGCCACTGTAGTTAGGGCAGTACGTGAGGGCCTGTGGTAAGCAAGTCATGAATGTGCATACAGATGGATTTATGTTGGCGTATAATAAACTGCCAATAACTTGCAATCCCTGGTCCATTCATCATTCAACATGGTGTTAGAAGTCAATGGTAACCAAGTCTCATCAAAGTGAAATTAGTGAGGGAAGTACAGAAGGTAAATGCATACACATTGACGGCATGGCAGAAGGATTTCATAGATCTGAACCTCTGGTGTTTGATGACAATGTCACAGAGAACTGGCATGTGTTTGCACAAGAATATGATATTTTCATAGCGACTACACATTCAAACAAAGACACATGCACACGAGCATTTATGCTTCTCAATTTGGCAGGCTTGAAGGCTATCAAGTGAGAATGTTCTTTTGTAAAAGCACCTGCTGTTTATAAAGGAGAGGGTGTAAACCTCTGTGTCATTGTTCAAGCTGAAACATGCAAAGATCCAGAAAGCTTAAAGCATAATTTCCGAGAATGTGTAACCCCCAGATGAATATAATGATGGAGAGACATCAACTCAATACAAGAAATCAAAAGCCTGGTGAAACTATTAAAGCATATGTTACTGACTTAAGAAATAAAGCAAAGACATGCAGATTTGGGGATCTACAAAACATTTTAATAAAAGACTGCCTTGTATGTGGCATTTCTGATGCCCGTGCCCTGGCCCAGTAATCAAGGAGCCTCAATCCTCACCACTAACACCAGAGAGGGCATCTCATATGAAGAAAGGATAACAAATACACACAGTAAAGTGCAATTTTCCTTAAAAGCACACAGAGATCACAGTCAGTCCAGGGGCTGGTCGCTCCCTTGCTCTCCAAGTCCCCAATAAGACTCCCCACTGGCACAGCTATAGGGTCCAGATCTCAGCCTAGTGGGCAAGCTAAAACCTCTAGCGCCCTCTCTGTCCAACCAGTGCTTCGTGTCCCTGCCCAAGTAGCTGACACACATACACTTTGAGAAGAGTTTATACAACCACACAGACACTCCTGGGGAAGGCTGGCACAGGTTCTCCAGCTGTACTCCCTTTTCCCACTCTATACAGTAGTACCCTGCCACCACCCACTAATAATCAGCTACTCAAAGGTCCTTAAAAAGGTGTCCAATTATTACTGTGCAATATTATTATCCAATTGGTAGTATAACTAAACAGTCAAGACTTATTAAAGTGACTTGGTACAGTAATCACTATAAATATGCAATGTACTCTAGAGCTTAAATTATCTCTACACAAAACAGCCACAGTCGAAAGGTTTTAAAATATTTAATAATAAATAATAAAAACACAAGACAGTACTTCTTACTACACAGTGCTAGTCAAGAGTTCAGAGATCACACAGAAATACTTAAAATAATTCAGTAGTACAGTTATGACAGCACAGAAAAACACTTACTCTAATCTTTCTAGTTCCTAGCTATTTCTAAAAGAAAACACAAGTCTAAGATAATCTTACACATGAAAACAGGCAGAGTGCTGATGAGTTGGATGGTCAAGACAAAAATGCTTAATAATCTCTGATTCTCTCTGTTTAAATTGAAATTGCAGTTCTGATTCACATTACATCATTCTTTGCACATTCCTGTGGTTCCCAGACTACATATTACTTCATTCTTCACACTTCCTGGGTTCCCAGCCTAACAGAAACTGCATTTACATTCTTAACATCTCTTTTTGTTATCTTGCAGCTGGTCAGGAAACAGAGCAATAAAAATACATTTGCATGTTTAAATCTAGCAATTTAACTCTTGGTTAAAACAATAGCAAGAATTCTTTCATCTAGACCCTTCAGCACCACTGTCTACATCAAAGGGTCACCATATGCTTTACTTTGGTCAGTAGAGTGCACTGTTGTCGCATTTATTTCCAGTTTCACATGTAACAGTATTTCTTTACATTTAAGACAACAAGTCTGTAGTTTACATTCATATTTACAAATGACAGAATTATCTGCAAAATTCTATCTGGCTAGGCTGGCAGCCTTCACAGCATTAATAATGATACAGTGAGGAAAATTCTACTACATGACAGTGAATTAACATTGAACACAGCTATTGAAATTTGCTAGATACATAAAATCATAGAAAAACATACTAGTATGCTTGTTGTATCTGCTGCAAATGTCAACAGTGTGCAACAAAAACAATACTGACTCATAAGTGTAAACTGAGGAGCTACGCCACACCACCCATTATTAATTGTCAGAATTGTGGAGGCAGTCACAAACATAAACAAGAAAAGTTCTTATAAGTCCAAGAAATATCATTCCCCACAGAACTAATGCTACCTGTGCCAAACTCAGTCCAAGCACAGTCCAGGAGATTGAAGTGATATGTATGACTGAGCTTTTTACATATATTATGAGAGCATTTTTATGAGAGGATTATTGTCAGTGTGCAATTTAGCATGAATTTATGCAGTTCTTTTGTTTTTATATATTTCTATTCATGTTTTAACAGTGGTGTAGGCATTTTTATTTTACTATGGTTAATGTATTTTAGAGTGTCAGAAAAATATGTATTAATGTGTGTGCTTAATGCTAATTAGAAACTAAATGAGTTAACACATTTTTCATTCTATTTTATATGCACTATTTTATATACAGCTGAGTTTCATATGAGACTAAAAGATGCTTTTGAAACTGCAGTGTGCTTTCTGAAACTTGCAAGATGCCCTCTGACCTAGTAATTGCTAGCACAGCAATATTCATGTTTATGCCTTTTGGAAATGTACTTGAGAAGCAGGTGATTATCTGCTAGGTCAGGAAGTAAAGAATGAACAATGCTATATTCTGTAATGTAATGATTTTGAACAATCAGCTCTGTTCGAAGTATGAGAACACGCACAGCTGCAGAAGTTAGAGATAGCATAGACAAAGGACTGTTGGAGAAATGAACTGCAATCTATACTTGCTTTGTGCTCAAATTAGCCATAGTACCTTGAATGGTAGCATTGCATATAACTAACCGGTGGTAGCCAAGGCCACGTTGTTTTTCCTCTGAAGTTTCTCACAAAAATTGATAGTACAAGCAGAAAATCATATAAACAAGCACTACGAAATGATGATGTTAAAACTTGTGATTTACTACGTCAGCTTGGTAGGCAATGTCTTATTAGAAAATGTATAAAAATGCCTGCATTTCCTGATTCTAGTTAGAAAAACTCTGTATTAGCATGTTTTTGTCTCCTTGCTGCAAGTTTAAAGTGCCTTAACCTGAACCTGCCGTGTATTGATCATTTTAAAGTATATTTTTCCTTTGACAGTTTGGTCCTTCGAGCCGGATTCATATCTCTCACTCTGGCTCAGGTCAGAATTGGGCCCAGTGGCATGAACCCATACGGAGAAGTGGCCACATCGGCTCTTCTGCTTTGAAAGACCTCCGACTGAATTGTTGTTCGAAAGAGACCAGCCACTGTTTCTGATCTGGGATTGGAGGATGAGTCAACGTTCTGGTGGGATCAACACACGGAGGGTCAGGTAAGGAGGAATTTACCTTTTTTCTGTTTTAGATCAGGGACTTGTTACAGTATTGTTGTTTTTGTCAGGGAGATTTGCATGTGCAGATCAGGGACAAAAAAGATTGCTGTCTTGTCATAGATCAGGGAAACAGAATAGGTAGGCAGTTATTCTAGATAAACTGTGAAAAGGTGTAAATCGTGGTACCACGTGATAAAAAGGGTTACGTAACAATTTCTAACTTAGCTAAGGCAACATGGGAAATCAGTGCACAAAAAGTTCCCGAGACCCGCCCTTAACCGAAGACGCGAAATATATGCAATTACAGTGTGCCGATAATGTTAGGTATTATACAAAATGGGTTAATAAATACAAATTTGATGGTAATTTAGATAAACCTTCACTTATTAAACTTGTTAGACAACTTAAAACAGACGCAAAAGGTCAGCTAAAAGAGCAACGACAATTAGGAGTCCCTCAGGCACACAGGTGGCTTGAGGAAGCAAACCGCAGGGATCAAAAGATTAAAAACTCAAAAGCAATGTTCTTAGATAAAGAAGACAATAACTTGGTAATAACAACAGCCCCTCCGCCCCCTCCACTTCCCTTACCAGAATATGAAGCAAGTGGACAAGCTGATCCACCTCCGCTATACCCAGCTGTTCCTGCAAAACCAAAACCTTTTGTCAGAGATCCTATCGAGACCAGGTCTCGAGCACGCAACTTGAGAGGGGATATTAAATTATATGAAATGAATAAAAATTCACAAGCTATGAGTGAAGAAGAGATATGTCCACTCATAGAAGTACCAAATCCGCAGGCAGGACAGGACCCAACTCTTCTAGTGTATAGACCGTGGTCACCGGAAGATATCCGGAAAGCCACAGAGGGAATTCCCCATCCAAAAGTTAATTTTAGAAAATTTTTAGAAGACTTACAGGGCATGAGGTTAAGTTACCATTTGAATGGAGAGGAAGTAGAGAAAGTAGTTAGACAAATCGTAGGTCCAGATTGGCACATGATCAGTGGCTACTGGAATCCCCGTGACGCAGAGCTTAGACCACTCCCACATAGTAATGCAGAACTGGACAACAGAGTGAAAGGTCTGACAAACCGAATCTCTGAGAAATGGAAGCCTAGGGCTGATTGGACTTGCATTAATCAATGCATACAACAAGAAGGTGAAACTGTTGATAGTTATTATGCCAGATTATTAGAATGTTTTAATAACCATTGTGGAATGCAGGTACCTGAAGACCAAACACGATTCCCCATATGAGCAGCAGCTAAAGAATGCATTTTTGAAAGGCAGTATTGCACCCATTAGCAGCTTTATTACAAAGCACATGGTAGATCATCGAACAAGAAGATTACAGTCATTACTTGAATATGCAAGACATGCCAAAAGGCATTTTAATAGCAAAAAGAAAAAGAAAACTCAAGTATTTGCAGTAGAAGACGGATCAGAAGTCTTTGTAGTACAAACTGGGAAGAAGGGTAAGAAAAATACCTAGGGAAACAAACAATCTGATAAACGATCAGAGGACTTTGAAGAGAGAAAGAAAAGGGGTGAATGTTTTAAATGCGGGGAAAAAGGGACATTTAGCAAGGGATTGCAGACAAAATAAAAAGGTAACCGCAGAAGACAAGGAGGGTGAGGACTGACTATATGGTAGTCAAGAATCACTGGATAGGAATAAACAAGAAAAGAGAAGTGCAAATGTAGAAGAAGGGGTAGAGGATGTGATAGAAGAGGTAGAGGATGTGCATGAAATCACAGATAATGAAGAAAATGAAATTTTGGACTTAGCATTATTGAGCCTAGAGCTCTACTTAGCAGACACAAAACCAGAAGTTACACTTCTGATAGAGGGGAGGGAAGTTAAATTTCTGTGTGACTCAGGGGCTTCACGGACCATGATACACCCTTCCAAACTACCAGAAAATTCAGAATCACTTGACTACATATTAGTGAAAGCAGCTAATGGACAGCTGTATCGGGAGCCACTCTCCCACAACATAGCGATAACTGACCCAGTTTCAGGGATGACCCAGAAAAGCAAAATTGTTGTTTCTGCAAAATGCCCAGTGAATCTCTTGGGCAGAGACCTAATGCAGATATTTGGCATAGCCATAGTTCCAACTATGCAGGGTATGTAAGCACAGCGACAAATGGATACTTTTGTAGTGCGACCGGAGGGTGAAACATTTTATTGGTACAGCCAGGACTTAGTTACAACTGGTCCATGGGCAGTAACCGAAGAACTGATGAACGTAGCCATCAGTAAATCCCCCTCCCTTGACACTGATAAACAGCATTTGTTGCATTGCACTCTATATTACTGTAACAGACCAGGACCTGATAAAGAATATGAGCAAGAACTGTTTAAAAATCATGCTAACAGATTAGTACTACGAAATTTGTACTGGGACACAGAAGGAAACAGTGTAGTGAGCTGTTCATTGCCCCAGGAATTCCTAGCACTATACAAATCTAATCAATTACCACATGTGAGTTTAACTAAAGATAGAGATGTGAAGTGGGCAGACCTAGGAGGAAAAAGTCACAAGGTGGGAAAAGCAGACAGAGTTAGAACTTTCCGAACAGGGAGTACAAAAGCAGAAACTAAATTGGATAACGCCAGACACACCCAGCTGTACACTCACAGGCAAGTGTGGATAGCTGAGTAGCACTCTTACTAGAGGAAGAGGAAAAAGCCTTACGAGACATACCAGAGACCCTCTGGTCAACAGGGAAATCAGATGTAGGACTTATTCGTACAGCAGGACCAGTTACTATCACGCCAAAATCAGCATTTAGACCTCAAAAGAGTCAGTATCCCTTGAGAAAGGATGCAGAAATAGGAATCAAACCTATAATAGCAGCCTTACTTAAGGAAGGAGTCTTGATAGAATCTCCTGATTCACCATGTAATACACCCTTATTTCCTGTTAGGAAAGCAAACGGAGAATGGCGTATGGTCCAAGATTTACAAGCTGTAAATGAAGCAGTTATACCCAGGGCACCTACGGTGCCAGATCCACACACTTTATTGAATGATTTGAAACCTCAACAAAAGTATTTTTCTGTGGTAGATATTAGCAATGCATTTTTCTCAATACTGATACACCCTGACAGCCAACATTGGTTTGCATTTACATTTCAGGGGAAACGGTATACATATACGTGACTACCACAGGGATATTGTGAAAGTCCAACAATATTCACACAAGAAATGGCAAGTAACCTGGTGGGATTTATCCCACCGAAAGGCAGTTAGATTTTACTTTATGTAGATGACATTCTGCTGGCAGCCCCCACCCAGCAAGAATGCAGAGAGGATACCATAGCATTACTACAATTTTTAGCCACTCAAGGACACAAGGTAAACAAAAACAAACTGCAACTTTGGAAAAAACAGGTCAAATACCTGGGATATGTAATATCCAAAGAAGGCAGAATATTAGATGAAGACAGAAAAACAGCAATATTACAAGCACCGAAACCAACTACCAAGAAGGAAATTATGTCCTTCCTGGGTACTACTAATTTTTGTCGGAGTTGGATTCCAAACTATGCTTTGGAATCTGCTCCACTGACCAACTTGATATTCAAAAAGCTGATGGCAACACAAGATTTATTACAGTGGACACCAGAAGCAGAATCAGCTTTCTGCAAATTGAAACAACTGATAGCTTCTTCATTAGTTTTAGGATTACCAAACTATCATAAACAATTTTTCCAAACTGTAGATTGTAAGCAAGGTTATATGACATCAGTGTTAACACAACAGCATGGGGACAAACAATGCCCCATAGCTTACTATTCATCACAGCTACACCCAGTGGCGCGATCCTTGCCCCACTGTGTACAAGCAGTTGTCACAGCTGCAATAGCAGTGCAGGCTTCAGCCTCAGTAGTATTGTTCCACCCTCTCACATTGAGAGTGCCTCATGCAGTCGCGATTATTTTACTGCAAGAAAAAGTAGCATATCTTTCTCCTGCTAGACATCTTTCCTGTATGACTATACTGTTGAGCCAACCTCATATGACAATTGAACGATGCACAACTTTGAATCCGTCAACCTTGCTCCCAACCCCTGCAGATGGCGAACCACACTGCTGCCTGCAGGAGATTGAGCGAAAGACACTACCTAGAAAGGATCTTACAGATGTTCCCTTGGATGATGCCAAGGTGACATACTATGTGGACGGCTCATGCAGGAGGGGTCCTACAGGACAAAATCTAGTGCGGTATGCAGTAGTTTCTGATACTGAGATTTTAGAAGCAAAGTCTTTACCACACAACTTATCTGCACAAGCGGCAGAATTGATTGCTTTGACAAGGGCATGAACCTTGGCAAAAGGTAAACGAGTGAACATTTTTACTGACAGTCAGTATGCTTTTTCTACTGTACATGTTTTTGCACAGCAGTGGAAAAATAGAGGAATGATAACATCTACTGATAAACCAATTAACCATGCGCAATTTATTTTAGACTTGTTAGACTCTATTCAGTTACCTCAGAAAGTAGCTATTTGCAAATGAGTAGCTCATACCAAGCAACAGGATAGAATTTCAAAAGGTAATGCAAGGGCTGATACAGCTGCAAAACAAGCAGCTTCAGCTTCAGAAGTATTCCTTTTGAGTAAGAAGTTACAACCATCTGGATTTTAGACTTAGAAATGTTAAAAACAATGTAGACACTTACTACAAATGCAGAAAAACAAAAGTGGATAAAACGAGGAGCAATCCTTGAGAAGGGACTGTACATCTCCAAAGAGAAGAAACCGATTTTGCCATCTAACTTGTTTAGATATGCAGCTTTGTTGAGCCATGGGCAGTGCCATGTCTCAACAGGGGGGATGGTACAGTTAGTGAATCGAGTGTTTATGATGTATGGATTTACAAACTACACCAAAAATTTTTGTGCAGCATGCCATGTTTGTAACAAGCATCATGCACAAGGGGCATTGAAATCTAAGCAAGGGAGTTTCCCTACACCACCATATCTGTTCCATACTATTTGTATGGATTTTATAGAGCTGAACAAATGCGAAAATAAGAAGTACTGCCTTATCATTATAGATATGTTTTTCAAATGGGTGGAAGCTTTTCCAACTAAAAATCCAGATGCAGCTACTGTTGCAAAAGTCCTCGTTAAAGAAAGTATTCCTAGATTTGGCATACCGGAAAAGATTTATAGTGACAATGGCACACACTTTGTAAATCAAACTATACAACAACTCAGCCATTATTTCGGGATTTCTTTGAAAAATCATTGCACATATCACCCCCAATCTGCAGGATTAGTAGAGAGGTATAATGGGGTTTTGAAAAATAAGCTTAGAAAATTGATTAGTGAGACACAAAAGAACTGGGTGCACTGTCTACCTCTGGCACTGTTGAGCATGAGAACTGTTCCAAATGCAAAAGGGTTAACTCCTTTTGAAATTCTGTTTGAGAGGGCATATTATACACCTCAATGGAAACCTCTCATGCCTGCAGAGCAGGAGGCTGACAATTCACTTGCAGAGTATATGAGGCGATTTTTGAATAACAAACTTTTGCAGTTAAATTCTGTTTCAGATAAAGAGCAAACCAGACCATCAGAAGCAGCAGTAGCCCCAGGCACATGGGTCTGGGTGAAGGTCATGAAGAAAAAGAACTGGAGTTCTCCGAAGTGGGAAGGGCCGTACCAGGTACTACTGTCGACACCCACTGCAGTCAAGATCGCAGAGCGAGCGTCCTGGATTCATTTGACACATTGTAAACTGGTTAAGAATTTTGAACTGGACAAAAACCTTGTTACTGTTGTACAACGAGAACAAAATGACCAGGTATAGAGTAAACAGAGATGCAGAACAACCTCAGAAAACTTGTATGATTATTCTGATAGCTATACTAATAACATTGATATTTTGTTGTGGCCTTTCCTTTTCCCAACCACGAAAGTTGAACTGATCAAACGTGATGTATTACTCATAGACTGGCATCCAAACTTTAACACTTACCAAGCAATTAAATATGTGTATGCTGAGACTTTCAGTGTTTAGAACTGCTGGATTTGCACAGCTATACCGACAGCATACAGGAGATTATTAATGACTGCTGTTCCCCTAGGGGTCAATGAGACCTGGGAAAACTTGATTTTTGATACTACACCTGTGAAATCACAAGACAAAATAGCATTGTACCTACCTGTTACACAAAAAGGGATTGTATGTTTTTACAAGAATGACACTATTCAGGTGGGTTGGAGCAATTGCAATGTGACTGTTTCTTATAAATGTTATATTAAACCCAGTAAGACTAAAACCATTTGTGATACAAACTATGATGCATATTTCACTAAGATGCATAAGAGTGTTGATGAGATACAACATAATCCTGTTCTTTTAAAGCAGCTTTCTATTATTGATAAGAAAATGTTTCATGTAGGGCAAGCTTATATCAATACTAAAGTAGAGAATTGTTATTTTGTTTGTGGAAAAAAAGCATATAAATGGCTACCTGAGAATTGGTCCGGCAGTTGTTTTTTGGGTTACCTGGTTCCGGCCATATGACACACTGCAGCTTTGCCTCAGGGAAAAATTTGAAACGTCAGAGAGGTCAGCAGTAAACCTAGAAGTCCGATTAAGAGACCCGAGAATCCAGTAGGATGAATCGAAGCAGGATGGAGAAACCATAGCAGATAACTCAGTAAAAAACCATAACTCAGTAAAAAACAAAGATAAACTGACACACATAGACTTGAGTGACACCATTATATCATGGGCAGGCATAGCCCCTGCATATGGCGCAGTGAAATCGATTTAGGAGCTGAGAAAACTGTCTAAATTCTCGAAGTTATGAGCAATGCAACTTTTTCTGCTCTCGAATTAGTGACTGATGAACTGAATGCTATGAGAACTGTGGTGCTTCAGAACTGCATGGCTCTCAACTTCACCCTAGTGGTGAGAGGAGGTACGTGCGCTTTGATCAAAGAAGAATGCTGTTCATACATTCCTGACAACCAGCATGAAATAAACGACCATCTTGAGGTGATCCAGCAAGTGTCGACCATGACCAAACCAGGCCCAAACCCTCTGACGGACTTTTTCCAGAATTTGTTTGGGGGGTGGGGTTCCATCCTAATGAACATCCTGATTGCCATTTGTGTGGGATTACTCCTGTTAGGAGCATGCATTTGTTGTGGTATTCCCTGCATGAAAAAGTTAATCAAAGAATTTATAGATATATCAGTTTCTGAGACTTTGTATCAAAGTACTGAAATTGAAGAATTGTTGAAATGTGAAACACTTTCATAAGTTTAAACTGAATAACTCTCTTAACTGCAAATCCTGAATGGAAGAGGTTAGGAAAAGAAGCAAGCTGTTTATTCTTTTGAAAATAGAATTAAAAAGTATTAACAGGGGGGAAATGTCAGAAAAATATGTATTAATGTGTGTGCTTAATGCTAATTAGAAACTAAATGAGTTAACACGTTTTTCATTCTATTTTATATGCACTATTTTATATACGGCTGAGTTTCATATGAGACTAAAAGATGCTTTTGAAACTGCAGTGTGCTTTCTGAAACTTGCAAGATGCCCTCTGACTTAGTAATTGCTAGCACAGCAATATTCATGTTTATGCCTTTTGGAAATGTACTTGAGAAGCAGGTGATTATCTGCTAGGTCAGGAAGTAAAGAATGAACAATGCTATATTCTGTAATGTAATGATTTTGAACAATCAGCTCTGTTCGAAGTATGAGAACACGGACAGCTGCAAAAGTTAGAGATAACATAGACAAAGGACTGTTGGAGAAATGAACTGCAATCTATACTTGCTTTGTGCTCAAATTAGCCATAGTACCTTGAATGGCAACATTGCATATATCTAACCGGTGGTAGCCAAGGCCACGTTGTTTTTCCTCGGAAGTTTCTCACAAAAATTGATAGTACAAGCAGAAAATCATATAAACAAGCACTACGAAATGATGATGTTAAAACTTGTGATTTACTATGTCAGCTTGGTAGACAATGTCTTATTAGAAAATGTATAAAAATGCCTGCGTTTCCTGATTCTAGTTAGACAAACTCTGTATTAACACATTTTTGTCTCCTTGCTGCAAGATTAAAGTGCCTTAACCTGAACCTACCATGTATTGATCATTTTAAAGTATATTTTTCCTTTGACATAGAGTAAGCACTTTATGTTGTGTACTATGATAGTTGTGCTGTGCCTTTAATGGTTTATCTGTTTTTGTGCCTTTTTTGCCATATAAGGCTGTACAAGAGGGGGGGGGGTTCTTTTGGTCTGAAGAAGCCTACCCAGGTGAAAGCGCTTACTACGTCTCCTGTTTGTATTACAATAAATACGAATTTTAAAGTTCATGAAGCAGCGTTTTTTTCAGCTTTGTTTCCTGCATTTTGGTTAATGCTGTGTTTACTGCCTGCATCGCTACTGTGCCTTTTATGTTAGTTATAAGAAAAGTTCTTAGCCTACAGTCAGCAGTGTCACAAAAGCAAAAAGTGGAATCATTTCTAAACATTCTGCAAATCAACATAGACTCATAATAAAATTTATCCAAAGAAGACAGTGGATCAAACTGAGACTGTAGCAGACCCTGACAACAGTGATGAAACATTTTATATTGGTGGTATTTCTGTGGTTGGTGAAACAGTTGACACGGGGAATTTCCACTTGTCAGCAAAGAGTGAAATATTTTGCACTGTACAAATTAATGGGAAACCAGTAGAGCTTAAATTAGACACTGGATCCAAATGTAATGTTATATCAGTAAAAGCTTATGCAAAAGTAAAAGCTGGAGAGAACCCTGACTCAACAAGGCGCACAAAACTAGTTGCTTACGGTAGTGAAGAAATTCAGCCAGATGGCGCTGTAGTTCTTTCTTGTCATTCTGTAGGTAACACCTATGATTTGCAATTCTATGTAGTCAGAAGAGATATACAGTCATTACTAGCCCTAGAAGACAGCCTAAGAATGGATTCCGCACAATAAAGAAGTTTACCATTTAAGTACAAACAAAACTGACAGTTTTTCACAACATATCTTTAAAGAATACACCGGTATCTTCAAAGATGCAATTGGCAAGCTTCCAGTTACATATTCCATGAAGTTGAACCATGAAATAAATCCGGTTGTTAGACCTGCATGTAAGATCCCGGTAGCAATGCAAAGTAAAGTAAAAGCAGAATTAGACAGAATGATGAATTTAGGTGTTCTAACTCCTATGGCAAAACCTACTGAATGGGTATCATCTATGGCTGTTGCCCATAAGAAAAGCTCAGATGACATTCAGATATGCATTGACCCTAGAGACTTAAACAAAGCCCTTAAGCATCCTCATCACCCAATGCAGGCAGTAGAGGAAGTAGCAACACTAATGCCAAATTCGACTGTTTTCTTGTTTTAGATGCCAAGAACTCTTTTTAGCACATCTCTCTGGATTATATATCTTCTTTATTAACAACATTCAGCACACCATTTGGGAGAGTCAGGTTTTTCAAGATGCCTTTTGGGATCAATTAGAAATCATAACAAAGACACGCGTCTGGAGTGTTTCTCCCCAGGCCTCCACTGAAAATTGGCTTTGTTCCAAATTGGACTTTCCCAGTTAACAAATGTTAAATAAATAAATTCCAGTAGTGAGGTATTCCAACATGCCATGGAACAGATATTTGCTGGCTATATTTGTGCCATTATAATAGATGACATTATTGTTGGAGGCAATGGAGAGAAGGAACATAGTCACTGTTCTACACCAACTGTCTGACAGCTGCAAAAGACAACCTTGGTAATGGATGCCTGGTGTGTCTGATTAAGAGACAAAGTTGCAACAAACATGAAATCTGTACCTGGAAGCAGGCATGACTCAATCAGGAATTAACACGTGAGGCTTGCAAAGCAGATTTTCAGTGTACTGTTTGTTTTGATTCAGGCATTGAAAGAAGTGTCAGTTAAGTGCAGTGACTAAGCACTTTTAGGGAACTATGTTGCTTTTCCAGTTTTGATTAATGGCTTTAAAGGGTACATAGCCACTTATTTACTGAAGCAGATTATGATTGTAGGTGCTCTAAAAGCAGGCATTTAGAGGAATAAAAACCAATCCTGTAGTTTTATTTGCTTACCATTCTCTGCTGTACTTACCTTCATTGTAGTGTAATGTAATTCCATGAGGTATTAAGTAAAAAGTATTGGTTTCTCCTAACCTTGTAATTAACCAAATTACTCACATTTGAATCCCTCTATTCACTTTGAAAAGCTTACTCACCTTAGGGCACAGGAAGATATGATGTCGTTCTATTCCTAGGTTGCAGTATTTTAGGTGTGGGATTTCCGGCCGTCAGGTGGCTCGTACGTCAGATTCTATACACAAGCTTCAACTTGGCTGCTGTAGTGTGTGTGGGACATCACACGTAGGGCCATAAATCATGGGGCCTTAAATGTGACATCTGCACGCACAATCCTCAGAACTTTTCAACAGCAGATGACATTCGCATCATACGATCCCTTCTTCACAGACATCGCATCTTAAAAATAAGTGGCCTGCTTGGTTTCAAATTTTCTTATTTCTGACAATTGTTCTAGCTAATGTTTGGTTGCTGTAGCCTTTAACTGATGTCAGGAAAAAAGGGAAAATGCCAATGTAGGTGCCAGATACCCCATATGGATGCCCATGACAGGTGTGTTTTTTGCCTAGGCCGGGAACACGATCACTTCTCCTGTGCTATTTGTCAGTCGTTTGTGCCTAAGACCTTCACAGCCATCTAGCCACATTAAATCTCTACTTCGAGAACCAATGCCTCAAACATTTAGCCCATAGGATGGATCCTGCATCGGAGGCTGCACCTGAACTTTCGTGCAAGAAGGCCAATGTTCCTATGCCTTTTTTGCCTGCCGCTCCTCTTCCCGATGCACTGCCAACTGTCAATATAGGGGTTGAGGTGCACTCGGAGGATCCGTTGACTGCAGTGACATCCCTCAAGGAAGCCGTTTCACCAACAATAACTAGTACGTACTCGAAGCTCACTCAGACATAGACACCCCTCGAGGTCAAGGGGGAACCAGTTTCAGTGGTACCTCTGGCAGGGATCCAGACTTCGGATGTGCTAATCTCCAGACCCGACGCCAAGCCACTCTCTACTTCCTCTCCGGCCAAAAAGAAGTAGAAAAGTAAACATACCTCCTCTTCTTCAGAAGTCACACTGGATTGGCAGGCCTTCACTTCTTCTCTCATGCAGGCCTTCATAGCCCTTGGACCATCAGCCTCAGCCACTTCCACCCTGCTTCTTCTGAGTCCTAGGCCTGTCTCTGCTTCTTCCCTCCCATCCAGAACTCCTCAGGTCAGAGAAGAAGAACATGACTCTTCCTTTTTTTCATCAGAGGAGTCCATTTCTTATGTTTCCCAGATTGCCTCCCCCAGGAATATTACTCTCCAGATGAGGAATCTGTGGAGGGGGACTCTCCCCCTGAGGACATTACTTTTGGTGAGACCATCACCAAGGTGAAGGAGTACTTTAAATGGGACACTTACCAAATGACTGACACCCAAAAAAGGTACTTTGAACTGCTGCAAGTTGAATCACCCTCCCCTTCAGCAGTTCCGCCTGTTCTGCCTGCTTACTTGGATGCCTTCAATGCGGCCTCTAAAGCCCATGACTCCCAGCCTCCGGCCCCTAAGTGTCCTGACCACTTCTATAAAGTACCAGAGGACCATAAATTCTTAGTTAAGCCACCCTTGGCAGTCCCAGCTGTTATTGCCACCATGGCAGAAAAGCAATCTAGACTGCTGTCCCCTGCCTCCCTACTACCCACTGACAAAAACAGTAAGTATGTGGATAAGATGGGGAAGAAGGTGTACACTTTGTCTTTCAGAGCCATAAATTATCAGACTCGCATGACAAGGTATGCATTAAACTTGGTCTCTCAAGCTTCCTCCATGCTGGCTTCCTTGCCTGATAGTCCCAGCAAGATGGACATCTCATCCAAAATTTCCTTGGCCCAACAGTTAGCCAGGCACTCCATAAGGTGCAGCTAAGATGCTGCAGAAGCATCTGCCAGGTCTGCAGCATCTGCTACAGCTCTCAGAACCTCCCTGAGGACTTCAAGGCTAAAATCCTGGACCCCCCCCCCCCCCCTGGACCACAATGTGCTGTTCTGAAAACAATCGGCTGACCTTTTTAAAAATTTACAAGAAAAAAGCAAAGAACTCCAGGACATTAAGCACCTGCTGGTGTCACCCTTACTCAAGTATTATAGGAACTACCCTACTAAAGCCACCTTTGTAAGACATAATCCACAGCCCTCCTCTTCCAGGTCTAGGAGAGGGGCCAGAAGACCTATTAACTCCAGATCCTCTGCTCCACCACAGCAGCCCAAACAGCTGTTTCAGGACAGAGGAGCCCCCAGTAATGTGCGACTGCCTTTCCCACCTCCCCCTCTCAGCCCGTCTTTCTCACTGTCTCCCCCTTTGGCAATCCATCACTTCAGACCAGTGGGTCTTAAACATTATCCAAAAAGGGTACTTCCTATCCTGAAAAGAGAAGCTACCCAGAAGAGGCATCCCTTCCCTCCCCAAAAACCAGGCCCATCTCATGCCACAAGTTCTGCCAGATTTTCTACAGCTAGACACCATAGAACCTGTTCCTCCAGGACAAGAAGGAAAACAGTTTTACTCCTGTCTCTTCCTGGTCCCCAAAAAAGATGGGCCTTGGAGACCCATCTTAGATCTGCCCTTTCTAAACCTACATCTTCAGGTACCCTCCTTCAAAATGCTCTCTCTCCCCACCTTGCTGCCTCTCATTCCAGCCAAGACCTTCATGGTCCCCCTAGACCTAAAGGAAGCCTACCTGCACATACCCATTAGGAGTTCCCACAGACAATTCCTGCATTTCTCTGGACCTTCCTCTCATTTCCAATTTTCTGCCTTGCCCTTTGGTTTATCCACAGCCCCCAGGGTCTTTACAAAGTGCCTAGCCCCAGCCATTGCCTGCTGCAGAACTCAGGGGATACACATTTACCCTTATCTGGATGACATCCTGATTCTGGCAGAGTCCAGGGATGCTCTGTTAAAGCATCTACATTTCATCATGTCCCTTCTGCAGAACCTAGGATTCACCATCACCCTCTCCAAATCCTCTCTGATCCCAAGCCAGGACAAGATTTACCTCGGCTGCAGAATCAGAACAGACGCAATGAAGGCCTTTCTGCTTCAGTACAAGGTTCTGTCTTTAACTTCCCACTTCCAGGAAGCTCTACAATCCTGAAAGGTGATGGCAAGGCACTTTCTTCTTCTCCTGCGTTTGATGGCAGCAACCATCCCCATGCTACCACTGGCAAGAATGCACATGTGCAAGCTGCAGTGGCTCCTGAAGAACACCTGGTCCCAGCACCTACATCCCCTAGAGCAGGCCATCCCCCTCCTTCCCTGTCTGAAAACAGAAATCAACTGGTGGATTTAGAAAGTGAAACTGAACCCAGGGCTCCTACTACAGCCCCCCACCCCAACCCAAGTATGCGTACAGATGCTTCATATTCAGATGAGGAGCAACGCTGGCTTCTTACAAGATTCAAGAAAAAATGGCATCCCTCTCTTCAGGCCAAACACATCAATATCAGGGAAATGACAGCAGTTTTCTTAGCTCTACAGACCTTCACCCCCCCTTCTGGTTCCAGGGGTGCTCCAGATTGTCACCGACAATACCACGGTGATGTGGTACCTCAACAAGGAGGGAGGAACAAAGGCCTGTCAGCTGTGCAGTCTATCCCTGATGATATGGGACAGCCTACAGGCTCAACTTAGTCCTGCAGGTGGTCTACATCCCCTGACAGGACAACCACCATGCAAATCTCTTGAGCAGGACCTCTTTGCCTCAACACAGATGGATGCTGAACAGGGAGGTCTTCTTAGACATAGTCCACTGGTGGGGTGCTCCACAAATAGACCTGTTTGCCTCCCCCCAGAACAGGCAACTGCAGAACTTTTGCTCAAAAACCCACTCCACTCTAGCACGGAGAGTGGATGCATTCAGCATCTCTTGGGAGGGGAAGTTCCTTTATGCCTTCCCCCCTTTCCCACTGATTCAGAAAGTCCTCCTGAAAATTCAGAAGGACGAACCAAAAATCTTGTTAGTGACTCCCTACTGGCTAAGGAAGCACTGGTTCCCCTTACTTCACAAACTAGCCAAGGGCAATCACTTCAAGTTACCCTATAAGGTGTATCTACTGTCACAAGACAAAGGAACAACCACAGGTACAGATGTTGTCTCTGACTCTGTGGGTGATAAACTTTTGATTTCTTTCAGACACCACTACTCAGAGGACGTGCTTTCAGTCCTAAGCTAGGCAAGTAAAGCCACCACCAGAAAATCTTACCTGGCTAAATGGGAAAGATTTGCAAAATGGTGTCTGCAAAAGGGAAGGGACCCCAGCTCTGCCGTGGTTCCCCTGGTTCTAAACTACTTGTGTCAATTGATAAAAAGTGACCTTTCTTATTCTTCTGTAAAAGTACACTTCTCGGCCATATCAACCTGCCTGCCCCTGGAACCCCCCTTGCTGGCCAGGCTCGACGTAAAGCACTTCCTTAAATAGGTCTAACACATGAGACCACCTAGGAAACCTATCCCTCCATCTTGGGACCTTAACTACATCTTAGAGAAATTAACCCAACATCCCTTTGAACCTGCAGGGCCTTCCTCCTTACAGATGTGTACATGGAAGACAGTCCTTCTGGTGGCTATCACTTCAGCCAGAAGAGTGTCAGAACTGCAGGCTCTAATGGCCTGCCCCCTACACCGTCTTCCACATAGACAGAGTGTCCTTGCGAACCAACCCCTCCTTTATGCCTAAAGTGGTCAATAATCTCTCTCTTAATGAATCCATTCATCTGCCCACCTTTTTTCCCTCACCAGCTAAAAAAGGGGAGAGGATACTGCACTCCCTGGATGTTTGCAGACAACTTAGATTTTACCTGGACAAGACCAAGACCATCACAAAGACAAACCAGCTCTTTGTCAACTTCCAACCCAGAGCACTGGGCAAGGCAGTCTCCAAGCAAACCATTGCATGCTGGATCAGGAAAGCTATTTGCTTCTGCTACTCTCAGCATGGAAAGAAACCCCTAAGGGGAATCAAGGCCCATTCCTCTAGAGCTGTGGCCACCTCAAGGGCCTTCATGAAAGGCCTAGACACAGCATCCATTTTGGAAGCAGCCACCTGGGCCACTATCCACACCTTCACCAAGCATTACAAATTGGACTAAGTTTCCAGAGCTAGGGCAGGATTCACCAGGGCAAACCGCAGGTTCTTGTAGAACCCTCTCCATCTACCACCACTCTCTCATCCTCTTAAGCTGTGGTACGCTCCCACACCTAGAATACTGCAACATAGGAATAGAAAAATATAGAATAGTTGTGTAAAATCTTACCATAGCCATATATGTCCTTCTCTTCCATGTTGCACTATTTCTTCCCGCCCACCAGTCTCCCCAGGTCTTATACCTTCCTGTACTACCTACATTTCAGTTGGTTTCCAAGTCACATACCTGTAAACAACTGGCACACCTCCTGCTGGGCCTTCTTCTCTGCCTGCTGGACTTCAAGTTCTGAGGATTGTGTATGCAGACGTCACATTTAAGGACCCTTGGTTTATGGCCCTACGTGTGACGTCCCACGCATACTACAGCAGCCAAGCTGAACCTTTTGTACAGAAGCCAAAGTACAAGTCACCTGAGGGCAGGAAATCCCACACCTAGGATACTGCAACATAGAAGAGAAGGACATTTATGGTTATGGTAAGACATTGCACAACTATTCTTTTCTGCACTTTCATTCCTACTCAAATTCAGTGCTTCTTTAAAGGAAACAAGGCCCATCCCCCCAAAAAGTCTGACCAAAGCAACAGTTGCTGAAAACATATCAAGAATTTATTTATGTATGTATGTATGTATGTTTGTATGTATGTATGTATGTATGTATGTATGTATTTATTTATTTATTTATTTATTTATTTTAACATGTGAAAAAGCAAGAATTATTTAAGTTGTGCCCAGTAGTTGTAATTTCAGGAGTCATAGCAATGCTATTTCACAGACTTTATTTTGTTGCACAAAACCATGGCTTCTTTGCATATAGAATTAAAAAGGCAGTCTGACTGAATTAGTTACAATACTGCAAATGTCACCCATGTGACTCTAGGTACTTTAAAACAAGTGGAGCCCATCCTAAGAAAGGGCCATACTTTTTTATTCACAAAATTCAAAGCCTTTAGAAATATATTTATCTCCATGTTTCTAAATCCAGAAGAGCATCTGGGCATCTTTCATTCCAAAATATTGTCTATTGGCATATGTGATGTAACACAGATGATATGATAGAAAAAAGGAGCATATCCATACATTGAAGACCATCCTACAGATTTTTTTTGTTGCCATTTGCATCAAATGATTAATTCAAAGAAATATATTTTTCTTGCCTTTTATTTATTTATTTTTATTTATTTATTTATTTAAATTTGTTGACCGGGAGTGTCCGACTGGACATAGGTCCATTTTCAGCGGAGGCCCGGGGAGAAAAGCTCCACAGTTAAAATAAACAGACAGTAGTTACATTGGATTACATAGCAATTAACAATTTAACATAGCAATTACTTACAACATATTTACAGATGAAGAACATAGTACATCAGTAGACAACTAGAATCTTTATCTGTGAAGTACATAACAGACATGAACAAATGTTACAATGAGAAGTTCCTGCTGTATAATAAGTACTAGGCTTATGAGCATCTGGGCTTGCTATAATCAAGGTAGTTAGTGGAGTGGAAAGAATGGTAGTGGTTGGATGGGGTGGATGATATTAGAGTGGCAGTTGCAAGGGCATAGTCAGCATGTTTTTAGGTACTCTTTTAGTAAAGTTTTGAAGTGGGTGCATGATGGTATGGAGGTAATTGTGGGTGGGAGTGAGTTCCATAATTTGGCTATGGCACAAGAGAATAGTGCTTCACCAGCAGAGTTATTGGCTTTAGTGATCTGCAAGTGAGAGTTGATACCACTGAAGGAGGTGAGGGAGTTCAAGCCAACCCAGTTCAGCAAGTGATGGACAGTGGTGACTACGGTAGGATGCCCCTGTGGCGAATTTGGCGATTTTGTTGTAGCAGGTCCCTAGCTTGTTTAGATCGCATTGCCTTAGGTTGGTATATATTGGAGAGGCATAAAGTAGGGTGGAGATAAGATCGGAATTTGCTATTGAAATTTTTGCTGTTTTGGTGAGAAATTGCTTATTTCTGTATAACGCTCCTAGTTTTTTGTGGACTTTTTTTATGGTCATGGATATGTGAATGTCAAATTTTAGTTTATTGTCTATTTCCACTCCTAGCAATTTGGTGTGTTCAATTGGGTATATAGTGGTGTTGTATTTTGTTGTGATGTTAAAGTGAGAGTTGTTTTTTGTGTAATAATATCAATATGTTTAAGTAGCAGCTGTGTAGCATTGTTGCTTTTTCTGCATTTGACGTATTATGCTATTCTGCTGCGGTGGTGCAGTGGTTAGTATTGTTGCCTCACAGCAAGAGGTTTTCCCTCTTGGCTGGAGCACCTTCTGTGTGGAGTCTGCATGCCCTCCCTGTGGTCGAGTGACATAGAAAGACATGCAGGTAGGTGCATGCGTGAATGTGTGTACCTTCTTTGAAGGTTGGGCATTAGGCTGGCAACTCTCCACCGTAAAAATCAACTGCCAATCATTAGTGGACCAGAGTTCCACTGTGGCAACCCCTAACCAGGAAAAGCTGAAAATACATTACTTTTATGCTTTTCTGAAGTAAAGTGCAAAGTGGTGTACATTTTGTGATTTGTGATCACACTGTGTGGTAGTAGAACAAGGACAGATGTTCAGTGTTGGTAGCCTTTGCTCTTTCTTTACTGTTGTGTGGCTTTAAAGTAAATATATTTGAGTAAGGGTGGGATCAGATAAAAAAACATTGGTATTAGTACCTTCAGAGGTGTTTTTCAATCTGACTGCATTTTCCAATATATAATACAGTTTTGATTGTTTTATTTTGTTTGTCTAAGTATCAGTTTGACAGTCATTTTTATGGGCATGAGTCCACAGAACAATATCAAATGGCCTTGTTCACAGCAAATATGCATTTATTATTATTTATTCATTTATTTGACATTTGTTGACCGGGTTTTTCCAGCTGGGACATAGCTCTTTTTTAGAAGAGACCCAGGGAGAAAAGCTCCACAATAAATACATACAATAAAACT
This sequence comes from Protopterus annectens, assembly GCF_019279795.1. Lineage (NCBI taxonomy): Eukaryota > Metazoa > Chordata > Ceratodontiformes > Protopteridae > Protopterus > Protopterus annectens. The sequence goes on along the minus strand of NC_056743.1, from coordinate 1,155,919,129 downwards.
GACTTAGTATTCAGTTAATAAAACAAGAAACATACATAGAATAACTAAAGCAGGTTAAAATACATGGAAATAAAGAATCAATATTATAGCATGTGTAGGTACAATGTAGAATACAAGAATACATATGGTTATAATTACAGGGCAAACACAATTGATGAGTGTAGGTACAAATAAGAAAGGATTACTAAGCTTATTCATTTGACTGTTTAAAAGTCATATACCAGAAACAAGATAAACTGGCATAGTATGAAAGAAGAGGTTAAGTAACAAAAGGAATACTAAAACAGAATAGAGGCAAAGAGGAAGGAAAGACAATTTACAAATTAAAGAACAACAGTGTTAAGAAAAAGAGAGCTGTAAAGATTTAGAAAAAAAGGAGAGTGATAGAGTAGCTAAGAGAGATGAGTCAGTCAGGTGGGAGATAGGACTGACGTAGTTTAGTTTTGCTTAAGTGATTTTTTTACTGCCTTTCTGAACTGGGGTTTGGGTCTAAGGAGACGGATGTCTAGTTTTAATTTATTCCAGTTCACAGCAGGCAGATAGCTATAAAGTTTTTTTTTTCCTGAGTTAATCATGGGTTTGTGAATGGCCAAGAGATGTTGTTCAGAGCACCGGAGGGTTCTTGCAGGGGTGTAGTGGGAAATTACAGAGGAGATGCTGGGAGAAAAAGTGGGCTGGTAAAGAATAGAATGAATTATCTGGAGTTGGGAAAGGAGGAGGTTATGTGGTAATTTTAAGCAGTTCAGTTTTCTGAGAGCAAGGCAGTGATGAGATGAGTATGGAGTTCAGCAGCAAATTTAGCTATCTTGTTGTAAGTGGATTGCAGTTTAATTGTAATTGTAGCCTGTAGATTGGTGAGAATTTGAGAGCCATAAAGAAGGGTAGGTAATAGGTACGCATGTGAAAGAGCTATTTTAGCTTTGCTTGCAAGAAAGTTTTTATTTCTATAAATAGACCAAGTTTTTGATTGGTTTTCTTAATGTTGCTTAGGACATGTAGGTCAAATTTTAATTGATCATCAATAATGACCCCTGGTGGTTTAGTGTGGCTTTCAACTGAGATAGGGATATTGTTATGGGAAGTAATGGTGAAAGATGGTTTTAGGTGAGACGTTGTTTTTGGTAAAAGAAGTAATAGCTTGGTCTTTTTTGGGTTTAGTATAAGATGGTTTAGGTTGATCCAGTCTTCAATAGACAAGAAGGAGTCTGTGTTATAGTTAGGATTTCAATAAAGGAGTCAGCAGTGGAGATGACTGTGCAGTCATCTGCATACTGAACAAGTGAAGAGTGAGGGGTAGAGTTATTTAGTTGATTAGTAAAAACATTAAATAGCAGTGGCCCTAGAACTGACCCTTGAGGTACTGCAGCCATTAAAGCTCTATTAGTTGAAACTGACTTCTACACTAAGGAAAAATTAAGATTCATTTATTAGCATGAGGGGGGAGTTTGAAGGTACTCTCATCCAAGGAACAATTATGAGAGGTATTAATCTACCTATTTTTGCAGATAGTGTACATTTGTGCTTTCGGGTCTCTATTATGTCAGTGAAACGACATTACAGTGACTGTTGTTTCACCGACACATATAGACCAAAATCAGAAAAGAGAAAAAGCTCAGGTCAGCAATTTCTTTCCCAGGGAAAGAAATCACTTGGCCTGAGCCATGACATTGCCCTTTACCCGACTGTAGTGCGATCTCGGAGTTGGTATATTTAGTTAGGGGGGGTGAGGGGCACAGCCCCCCACCTTGTAATGTTTTAAGTGATATGTTGTGTTTTGTTGGTTCATCGATTTTCTTTCCATGGGAAAAAAAATTGGAGAACTGGCATTTCGCTCTTTTAAGATTTTGGCATATATGTGTCATCAAAATGGCATTCACTGTAATGCCATTACGCTGACATAATATAGACCTGCGGTTTCATACTAGGTTGCTTTTGTAAGGATCATTGTAGTGATGAAGCAGTTAGGCAGCAATAAGATATTCCAGCATATTCTCCAGCTTGTAGTCATTTAATCCTTCATGTACTGGTTCTATACATTATTTTGTTCTCATTGACACCTGTAGATACAGATGTTGACAAATGCATGATTAAAGATGCAGTATGCAGAAAATTAATCACATATTTATCTAGGTGTTCTGTGAATTACTGTCCACCCTGCAGTATGATAAGTGGGCACTACTCTGCAGCCACCAATGAAAGGGACTACAATTCAACACCCTGCAACATACATCTGCAAACTTTGAGTTTGTAGTTGCTCAAAGTAGGAGGAATATTTGAATGTGCTTTTACCTCATACTTGGTATATATGTTCTTAAATTATACATTCAATCTTATTATCCTGTGGTTTTGAGTAATAATCCTCACATTTTCAACAAGAACCCCATGAGGGATTTGATGGGATTAAGTTAGGAAAGTAAGACAGTGATTAAATAGAATTTTGATAAGTAAAATAAAACAGTTGTGGGTAGTCCTTGTAAAGGGATATGTGAACATTGTAGCTGAAACTAAACTATGAATTTTATGGACAGTGAATGGAACATGGCAATTTCTTTGCTGAAGGTATAAAGATTGGCGAGGGTAAAAACCCAAAGGATGGGGTGGTAATGCTGCACGCAACATAAAGAGTGTGTTTAACAGTAAATGTTTTAGCAAAGAATAACAAGGTCACTGAAGCTTATGAGGTAGCTGAGAACCCTTGGTAATTACTGCAATCTTCAGGCTACCAGATACATGAAAAAAAATAATTATTAAAGGCTAAAAAGCTATACTGGGCTGTGGGCAAAGTAGACAAAAGTGGTAATTATAGGTGAACTCAGCTTATAAGCAATGGCCCAATTTATTTATTTATTTATTTGCTTTTGTTAACCAGGAAAGTCCACTGGGCTGGAATGAGCCCATTTTCAGTGGAGGCCCGGGGAGAAAAGCTCCAAAAAAAAAAAGCAATGTACATAATTAAAAGATTATTTAGAGAGTTAATAACAGCATTTAACAATATACAAGAGTAATAACAGCATTTAATAATATACAATAGAATAATACAGGAGTCAGAAGTGACACAGTAACATAGGCAATGTATAGCAACATTTTGTGGAAGACTCGGGTGCTTGGCAGGTATTCAATAGATCAGACAGATAATGATAATCTGCACTTACACAATTTGTACACACCATGTGAGGCAGGGTGAGGCACACTGTGCTGTGATTAAGGGTGAGTGCGCACTTGCAAGGTGGGACAAGAGAAACAATCAGCAAGGTAGGTTGAAGTGGGACTGATAGCTTGGAGTGTAGAAGGGAGAGAAAGGGGAGGTAATGTTACTGACTAATGCTGCTGTGAGTGCATTTGTTGGGGGGATGGTAGTGAAACCTGATCTAGAGCCCTACCTAGGGGGTAAGAGCTGGAGAAAAATGTATCAGGAGTCTAAGTAATGAAGGTAAGCAGCGTTGCAGTTTAATGGCAGGGATAATGCCAGTTACTGTGTTCCACTATTTATTCACAGTGAACAGAAAAAAATAACTGCTTTGAAGGGACTTGGGTGACTTTACAGTAGACAGTAATACTGGAGAATTTAAATAACTGTAGAGCATGCTTACAAGATGAGCTGCTAATCTGGGCAACAATTCAGCTGTTTAGTGGCGTTCTGCTGCTAGCTAGTGGCAGTTAATTTCAATGGCAGGGATTGGGAAAAGGAGGGGGGGACCTTTTAAGTGTGCACACTAAGCCAATATAATAAAATTAAGTAAAAGCACTAAGAACTAGATGCAAAAATTAGTTAACAGGGAATACACCTACATAAGAATATTGCAGAGAGTAAAGTCCCAGTAGTGAGTCCCTTTGCCTTCAGCTGTTTGCAGAATAATTTTCAGAAATTCTTCACTTGGGAGGGGGGCAGCTATGAGTGAAGCAGACCTAGAGATAAGACTATTTTAGACAGTCAAACTCCCATAGTTTGTATTAGGGCTCAAGAGAGAAAGTAAAGTTGTAGTAGTTTAGAAGTGGTACTGGATACAACCCTGGGAATCCTTCTAAAATGATCAGAGTAGCTGAAAAGGAAATGTAGGAGCCACTGGTCAACATTCACTATATTTCCTGGTCAACATTCACTATATTTCCTGGTCACCATTCACTATATTTCCTGGTCAACATTCACTATATTTCCTGGTCACCATTCACTATATTTCCTGGTCAACATTCACTATATTTCTTGGTCAACATTCACTATATTTCAGAGCGGTTCATGACACCTTCTAAACAGCCAGTTAGAGCAATCAAAACAGAAGTAGTCTTGCTTATCAGAAGGGCAGACAACTTACTAGATTATATATTAAAAATACCCTAGATGGGTTGAAACAAGTGAATATTTTGGAGAAGTTTTGGGCTGACATAAAACAGGGATATAATTATGGATGCATTTCTGCATCCAACAGGTGTTTAAGCATGTGTCAGTGAAATAGCTATCTAGAACAGAGCTGAGGTGAGGGGAGTTATACATGAAAAAAAGAAAAGCATACAAGAAGACAATGAAAGATGAGAGTAGAAGGATAGGAGAATGGACTACCAGAAGATTAAGAATTAAGAAGATCACAGGAAAATTAAACTTGCCAAGTACAAACTGACCAGAAAAAGAAGCAATTACCAGACAAAGGATGGCAAAAAAAAAATTATTTAGATGTATAGAAAAAAAAAGAATATGGCATGTCACTAACATGTTTCAAAAATAAACAGTTACGACAGCTAATAAATTGGAAGATAAGGTGAAATTAATACTTTTGATATATATGTAATGGAAACTGTACAGCATGGGGAAGTTTAGTGGCTGAAAATGGAGTGTGTTGGGACAAAGTACCCTTAGAAGAAACATTAAGGAAATGGAGCAGTTTCACGGAGCTAAAGTAGATGATATTGAGCATCTACCATCCCTTATGCTCAAAATGTTCGTCAGCATGATAAGGGAACAATAAGGCTATGAAGTCAGTACTGTAGGACTGGAGAGGGGTGCTGCTAGTTCTAGTACAGAAGAAGGGAGGGAAGGGGCCACACTTATACACATGCGAGTCCTACCTTTGTGTAGAATGAACTATGGAAGGATACTTAAGAGGCAATATAGTAACTTTCCGGGCTGATAGTACCCTAAAAAGTGAACAGCACAATGAATTTCTTTAAAATGGTACTACATTTGTGTGAAGGCCCAAGTGCACAAATGGAAAACACTGGACATGACATAGGTGGTCATTGTCAAGGCCATTTACATGGTGTTACATAGATGATTAGTTAAAAACTATGAGTGGTTAAGCATATGGCCTAATTTGCTAAAGAAGATAAACTTGTGGCTGGACAGGGATCAAAGGCTAGTAGTTGGTGGAGGGCATTTGGACAAATGGACAGTTAATTACTAGTAATGTCCTTGTGGGGACTACTTTAAAAGACTTGCTCTGTAGTTCTGACTTTTTACTTGTAGATTGTATAGTTGTCCTGTCTATTTTTATCTTGTTTTATTACAGTGTTATTACTGCTAAAGAAATCAGCTATTTCTGTATTGTGGAAGGAGCTCAAGAAATTTCATTCTTAATTAAGGCAAGGAAAACAGGTCAAGTGTTCATTATAACAGGTATCAGAAAAGACTGCTCAGTGAGTAATTCTGACTTATTTTATTTCTAGTTTATATACTTCTATTGTTTTCTAGCTTTTGATGTTCCACTATTTTACTTTAAATATTTTTCTTAGACTTTTAAAATTTCAGGGTAGGGAAAAATTTCTGTTTCATTCTGTGGGGCCAAAGCAGTTAAGTGTTTCTCAGGTGAGGGAAGAGTTAGAAATAACAAGGTCAAGGGTTATTGATAAATCTATCAGAAAAGATTTTCTGTGAGTAATTTTGATTTTTTTTAACTTTATTCCCTCTGTATCTACTATACTGTTAGGCCCAGTGTTCTTGAGTTGTTCACCTCTTACATCAATTAGGACTTTAAAACTCTTCCCGTTCTTGTCTGCTCACGTTGGAGTATGACAAGATCGTATTGTGAAGGCCCTCTTTAAAGCTCAGTTACTCTCCTTTTTCTTTCTTCCTATATGCTAGTCATACCTCAGTACCCTCAGCTTTAACCACCATTACCACCATGTGTTTAAAATGCCTGATTAGTACCAGCATGTTGTTCTGTCTCCTACAAAGTACCTATAATCAGGTAAAGTAGAATACAAAACCTCAGAACTTACCACTTTAGTGATTCCTTAATATTTTAATATTATTTTTACTAGCAAAATACATTTATCCAAATTATATTTTATATTGGAAGAACATTATTTAGATTAGGTGTACAGGTGCATCATGAGCTAACTTTCAAATATGTGGTAGATAAATTGTTATTAGTGGCAGTGTAAGAACTGACTCATGCTCACAGAAAATGCACTTCTTTTTAACATGGCCTTAAAAGTTCACAAGAGATCAAAGTATATCCAGAGTATTGAGTCTAAACACTCAGCACCTACCCCAGCCTCTGAGCATACACATACACCTACTACTACATACACTGAGCTTGTGAAGACTTCCTCTAAACAAGCCTCACCTTTATCTGTAGACTACATAATCTTAACAAACCAGAACTCTGAACACATAACATAGACATCCCACTAACCATATTAAGTGAAACATAAAATCTCACAGTACAATGGCAGTGGAGAGAGTTCATGACAGTGAAGTACCTGAGACTAAGAATGTACCAGCTCTGACTCAAAAGCCCTTAAGACAGACAACTCAAAACATCTCAGTAACTGGTGATTCCATTGTGCATAAAACACGCATATACCTTGTTGGAACTTTGTAGCAAACCTGTGACAGTGTCATGCCTGCTTGTGGCCAAAATTACAAACAACCCAATTATGTTAAAAGGATTAACTAAAGTTAAGAGTGACATGATTACAGTTAATTTTGGAGGCAACAGTTTGAGAAGGTCCTCACTCCTGGATATGCAATTGGATATGGTGGGAGTACCAAATGTCCATACAAGCAAGGAAAAAAAAACTAATGCTAAAGGAATCTTCACATTACTTCATGTCACACCTAAATATTATGACAAAGTTTTGCAAATGTCAGTGGCTAAGAACATGGTTTTATAGACAAAGGCTTTACCACCTGACAGCCTGGAGTGAAATATGCAAACAACTAGAGCGCTTTTCCAGAAGCAAAACTGTCTGTTTTAGTGTCCCGAGCTGTCCTCTGATCTAACTCCTTACTCCCTGCTCCACTCCACTGGACTGACACTCCAAGCCAGACACACACCTCATCCCTCCTCCAGCTGTTCATTGGAAGAGGAAATAAACAAACAAACAAAAGCAGCTCTACAAACCAGATGCAAACTCCCTTCTTACCACAACTCTTCAATGGAAGTGCAAAGCAAAAAAAAAGTTTGTTGTTTTTCACCCTGTAGCAAGACTACTGGAATGTTGCAAATTACTCCACACAAAGCTCTGAACTGCCTTTCTCTACCAGCAGTCAGAAATGCTGGTACAGAAAGAAGAAAGCAGGAATTGCACTTCAAGTCTCAATCACACTGCCTAACACCTTTTATCCCAGGTAGCTATCCCCATATTTGCTTTGCTTCTCGGTCTCTCTGGTGGGCTTCACCTCTCTCTCTTGAGGGGTACTATTATTGAACAGGAAATGTTATACCCCAGTGTGCTCTTTTTAGACTTCTTCAAATTCCAGGACAAAAAGAAATAAAAAATACTCAAGATAAAATAATCAGAAGTGACTGTATCTTTGTTAAGTGCCAGAAATGTCAACAATAAAAAGAATACTTTAGAAGTTCATATGTGCTTGGATGATGGCAATATCTATACCATTAATAATATGTGTTTTAAAGATCCAAAATGCATAACACACAATTCAGAGTGGTTGGGTGCCATTCTTTTATAAAAGAACATCTAAAAGTCAGAAACCAGAAACTGACTCAGGCCTAGAAATTACTCATGCAATAATTAATAGTAATGATATTCAGTATAATAGTATATAAATTGATTGCACGCTATATCGTCTAGAGAGCATGAGAAGATCCTGGCTCAGCTCCGGGAGGGAAAATCAGTCAAAATGCAATCTTTAAGGAGAATTTTACATACAGAAATACTGGCTGAATAAACCAATAAACGTTAAATAAATATGATGAAAATATTAACTGACTATGTTAATCAAATAGCTTAGAACAATTAATTTCAGATTCAACTAGGTATAACAGTATCTTTGTTATCATACTAACAAACCTAGGTGCTTTCTACTTCTTTGGTCTAACAGAAAATCAAAGCTCATTCATAAATAAATCATCCTTTCCAGACTTTACCAGCGGAAACTATGATGCAATAAATGGCATGGGATACTCTCCTCAATGACCAAATAAGCCTGCTCAGAATATAGTCAGTGAGTTCTATGATATAATTACATTCTGCATTAATAAACACATACAGTAAAAAATATAAAGGAAAATTTAAAAAAAATGGTGGAATAACAAAATTAATATGATATACAACAGGAAAAAGAAGTGTTACTTTGCTGTCAAAATTACCCTAGTTTAAGCACAAGTCTAGGTTAAACAAAGTACAGAAAATACCTTTTCTTATCAAGTATTCCTGATCAAATTCAACAAACAGCACAAAGGCACAGTACTTAAGATCTCTGCCTCACATTTCCAGGTTTCAGTCTGGTGTCTGATAACTGTCTGGAGTCTTCATCATCTCATTGTATCCATGCGGATTTTCTTCCAGGTACACAAGCTTCCTTCCACCTCTCAAAAACATGCTAGTTGATTGGTTGCACTAAATTGCTAATATGTGTAGCATTTACCCTACCCATTTAATCTGAGACATGGCTGAAAAGGGTCTGATGACCCATTCACTATCCAACATAAGGGAATAATCAATAGCATTCAATGTGAATTAATATGTAATTCAGTGGGTAAAACTCTGGTTAAAAACAGGGCACAACAAGTCAAGATGAGGGGTTATCTGTCTACCCTTATAGGGTTTTCCAGTAGAATCCCATAGGTCTCTATACAGGAGAGGTCAGTTCTTTTTTGACTAGTCTTCCCATATATAAAAATGGAAATTGGCTATGGATAATCAGTTATTAGATAATTGCAAATTGAGTGACATAATTATGTTAGTAAAAGTTGCTGAAATCCACCAAGATGGTCTACAAAACTACACACCTAGTACAATTCTAATGGAAACACCTTTAATGCAAGTGAAAGTAACATCATGAAACTTAGCAAAAAGGGGGTCTATATTATATTGTCGAAACAGCACTACAGCGAATGCCATTCTGATGACACATATAGAGCAAAATCCAAAAATAGCGAAAGCTCAGGACAGCGATTTATTTCCTAGGGAAATCGACAAAAAACTAAGTGGGTCCTAGTGGAGAGAAGTTGCAAATAATAATTGTGTTCAAGAGAATTTGCATATTGTTGAACAGAAACATAAATGAGCTGGTTGTCACTAGAAGTGAAAAGACTTGATGCTGTGAAGTCTAAAAATGCATATCAGGTACTTAAGAATGTGTGATATACTTTTGGAAATATACATGGAGAGTTAATAAACAGACTGTAGAATTTAATCCGGAGGTAGGAGAAGAGTATATCGCTTGGTCATAAAATACTTTTAAACAATTACAGTTAGGCAGTTCTGAAGAGAGAGTTAAGTGCACATTAGCCACCTACTCAGGCCACTATGTGGCACCGTTCGGTTAGAAATGATATGGGAGTGCAAATGTTTGCGGTATGGATTTATTTTTCAAATGTTTGCACATAATGAAGTGAATTCCGCTAAGATTTTGAGTTATGTGGCTTGGAATATGCTAAGAATGGGAAAAAAAGGATTCACAGTGTAAAATCAAATACTGCATGTATAAAGACTCAATAACATTGTTGCAGATATATCTCAGATACTGTGCCCATCCACAGCATTGATATTCTGAACGATTACATTAATTTGTTTAAAGCCTAGGAAGTTTTCCAATAGAATGGCATATTAAAATAAACAATACTGCTTTAGTGATGCATGCTCTCAAGAAGATACCAGAAGCATTCAAAATAAAATAGTACAGAAACGAAACCATGTGAAATGCTTAGCCATCATTAAGAAACAATTAGAGCCACCAGAATTGGATACTAGTTTGGTCTCTTCTGTGAAGAAGGACAAGATTTGCATTTTATGGATACACAATATCTGAATAAAGTACTTAAAAGAGAACATGTACACCTATGCAATTTAATGAATAGCTAACTGGCTCACTGATGAAGTTCACATAATTAAGCTTTGGGTAACCCCTCAAAACAAAAGATTACCATTAGTGATATCCAAAAGGGCTCAGCTATGGACCTCCTACTATTTGTCATCTACTTACAGAGAGAGATCAAAGGACTGTATGTAACTTTAGCAGTGCTTGCAAACTGGATGCACTTATCATTTCCCAAATGACTATCAGGTTCAACAAAAAGTTCTATACCTGATTAATGACTGTTGCAGCAAACATATGGTCACTCGGAATGCCAAGAAATGCATCATAGTTAACTTTGGAAAACATTATACTCCTCTATTATTTTATAAATGCCATCCCCTCAAAACCGATTCAGCTATTAGGAACTAGGGTACCTTTATCGATAATGAGCTGTCTGTTGAAACCACATCTCAGTTATGACTTTCAGATTCTTCTATTCAACCAACTGTATCCTTTGTATCCTTATATGTGCCTCTTTTAGATCCTAAGTTATCATCGTGACCCACCACTGAGTTCAACATTCCAAAAGGCTCAGAGATACCAAGATAATAAGGGAGTTGGGGGTTGACATAATGGTTAAGGTGTTTACCTTACAAACACAAGATGCAGGGCTTGACTCTCACCTTTGAGGGAAATTGGCTAGGCTTAAAATAGCCCAAAAAGGCAGTTAGTCTAGTACTTATTTATGAACCTATTAATGGAATAAGTAGTATAGGTAAACTAAGGTATCCTGAAATGTTAAATCCCTCCCCCTGTACACTGTGTTATATAGCTTTCTGTGGAAATATGCGTTTAACATTTTAATGCAATGAATGACCCCTCTCTTTTTTAATCACATCTACCATCTTAAAATCAGCAGTGCAACTAACACCCATTCTAAACATATAAACCACCACTGTCACATTAACAATACCTGTTAGTGTAATCAGCAGTGCAGCTAACACCCATTCTAAACATATAAACCACCACTGTCACATTAACAATACCTGTTAGCGCAATCAGCAGTGCAACTAACACCCATTCTAAACATATAAACCACCACTGTCACATTAACTATACCTGTTAGTGTAATCAGCAGTGCAACTAACACCCTTTCTAAACATATAAGCCACCACTGTCACATTAACAATACATGTTAGTGTAATCAGCAGTGCAACTAACACCCATTCTAAACATATAAACCACCACTGTCACATTAACAATACCTGTTAGTGCGATACAAACGTTAATGAAGTGAACCCCCACTTCTGGAAGAGACTTCCTTTGCATAGCATGCAAAACATTTAAATTTTATGACTGGGGGAAAGCTTTTAAATTTACTTCTGGGATATATGGTAACAATTTACTCCTAGGGGGAATTTGCACTGTTGCAAAACAATCTATTCTGCACCCATTCTAAACATATAAACCACCACTGTCACATTAACAATACCTGTTAGTGTGATACAAATGTTAATGAAATGAACCCCCACTTCTGGAAGAGACTTCCTTTGCATAGCAGGCAAAACATTTCCACTTTATGACTGAGGGAAAGATTTTAAATTCACTTCTGGGATATATGATAACAATTTACTCTCTAGGGGAAATTTGCACTGTTGCAAAACAATCTATTCTGCGTGTTCTGTTTTTACTGACAAGCAGTGTTAAAATATCTGATTTGTTAGCTGTTTTAAGCATTTTTTAGACTCTCCTTGCTGATTTTCTGCAGTTTTAAGCATTGCTTTTAGTGCTTCACTGCTATTTTTCTGCTGTGTTAAAGATTCTGTAGTGGTTCCTACCAAAACTAGGGTAGCTAGTAGCTGTAGCATAGTCCAGGTACAGGTTTGCTGCATCTGGTTCTGTTTGCAGTTGCTGTTTGTTCTGAGCACATTTACCAGGCCATCTTGGGTTAGAAGGGGCCTTTCTGCACTCTAGTGAGAGGATTGTGCTGATTGGAACATGTCTGCTGAAGTATGGTTGGTCTAGGGCTTGGAGTAAGCATACTCATTGATCCTTATGAAACTTTTAACGTTTTTTTTTTTCAAGTTTTTAGCTTCTGGTATTTAAGCCCTGCATTTGAGCAAGTTTCTTCTTGCACATCATGCAACATCACCCACTGCTGTGGAATTGTGCGCTACAGCCGGACAGATTAATTCAACCCTTTTTCCCTTAATTACAGCTGTAGCACATTCATTAGTACTTTCCTGATCAAAGAAATACAGCTAATGAGCTGAAACCTATTACACTACCAACAAAAAATAGAAATATCCATCATCCCCAGGCAGAAATATCCATCCACTGACCTCCTCCTTGATCGATTCTTAATAGCCCCCCTTAGTGATAACAGTCTTCACCTAACATTATGGACAGCTGGACCACCCTTGTTTCTTCTGCCAACTTTGTTGACTTGGGTTTCTTGAGGTTGTGTAGCAATTGCCTCATATACACCGACAACACTCTACTAATTATGCACTCTAGTACTTAGTGTGTGAGATGTATCTACACAAAAATTCTTGAATCCATGCTCTCTCACTCTCAAAACTGTAACAAAGAAGACGTTGTCAACCCACCCTCCACTACACATGCACATAGTACCACTACTTATATACATAGTATGCATCTCACACAAAAATCAACATATGCAGAGGTTATCTCAAAAAAACTACCGAGGTACCAAAGACCTCCAAAACACAAGACTGCTACAACCAATAAAGTTCCCACACCATCCTTGACACATAGCAATACCAGTGTCTCACCTATCAAGCCTGTAAGGCATAACAGTCAAAAGCAAAATTTTCTAGTCATTGGAGACTCAGTAGTGAGACACACGGCTCTCCCACTCACCAGGTTCGACAAGGAGAAAGCCACATTCAGCTGCCTGTCTAGTGCCAGGATTCATTAGATCACGCAAGCACTCAGGTCTTTCAGCAACAAGTGCTATTATGCCTTTGTCATAGTTTGTGTTGGAGTGAACAATCTGAGATGTACCTCAGCGGACTATATGAAGAGAGACATGATTGAGCTCTCTGAGTATGTGTCCCAGGCAAGGTATGTCCCTAGCCTTGAACAGCATACTATTCTCATTAGAATGATGCCACAGTATAAACCAAAAATGATTGATTTCAATAACTGACTTAGTTTTTGGTGTCATTCAAAGGGTCTCCAGTTCCTGTCAGCCTGGGAAGCCATGGTCGACAAATCTCGCTGCTTTGCTAGAGACGGTTTGCACCTGGCACCTCTAGGCTTTCAGCTGCTGGCAAAGGCTCTTGCCTCTCCCATACTGCCTTTTTTAGGCAAGATCTCAAAAACAAACTTACCAATGTGAAATGTGCCAGTCATAACAAATTAAGGGTTATGCTGCTAAACAGTAGGAGCTTAAACAAAAAACTGCACACCTTGGGAGCACTTCTATCATTGGAAGATGTAGATGTCTGTGCAGTCACAGAAACCTGGTTCAAGGCTTCGGAGAGTACCCTGGCCTTGCAAGGCTACAATTCCTTTTTCACTTTCAGACCACAAAATGAACGTGTGAGAAGCAAAGGAGGTGGTGTTTCTATTTCTATCTATATTACAAATAAATTCACCTCCCATCTAGTTAGACTGGACAACTAAATGGAATTACTCCATGTTCAGGCTACAGTGGGTAAAGCCCTCATTCAAGTCACAGCCAGTTATAGATCTTCCTCTATCGGTGATGACATGAAGAAAGCCTACTTGACCAAACTAGAGACAATCCAAACACTACCAAACACTCTGGTTATGAGGGCTTTCAATTATCCCACCATCAATGGCGAAACCTACGCTAGCCCTAACTTGCTAATGCAAAAGTTCCTTGACTTTCTTAACTCAAATGTTCTGGAATAAATTGTTCATACCCCAACATTAGGAACAAACATACTATATCTGGTCCTCACTAACATGTTAAACAGATGCACTGCCGCAACTGTCACACTCTCATTAGTTAAATCTGACCACAAATCAGTCACCTTCAATCTGACACTAACACCAGAACTCACAAAGGACAAAATCAGCCTAAAAACTTCACCAAGGCAAACTATACTCTCCTAGATGAAGGTGTAAATGCATAGACTCAGCTGTAGCAGAAAGAATCAAAGCCAGAGCCCCAAGTAAAAACAAGCTGGCATGGTGGACATCCAGCATCGTGAAGCTTTACAATAAATGCAATAAGCTGCTGTCGGTGAAAACAAATATGATATCCCAATGATGGAAAAGCACACTCCTCAGCCTCAACAGGAAAATAAGACAACTTGGAATATTCTCTAAAGACTTCTTTGAGAAAAACTTAGCCAGCACAGCCAAGGATAACCATAAGGCCTTTTACAGCTACATACATAGCCTAAAAGGTAAGACCCCAAACATGTGCAGAACTAGTGACCAATGGTATCACACACACTGCCCCCACAGCGACAGCAAACCTACTAGCAGATAGGCTTGGTGAAAATGTCACTTCCCTATCCCATCCAAACCTGTCACAAACCTTGCCCAAAACTATCCCCACCCTACATATCTGAAGAACAGTTCATCAAAGCCTTGTCCAAGGCAAAACACACAACCTATATGGGACCAGATGGTATCCCAGGCTGTCTTCTAAACAGGTTAAAACATGAACTAGCATCACCATTAAGAACCTTTTTCAATCATAATCTAACCACAGGCTTTCTTCTTGCAAAATGGATAACAGTAACAGTTATTCCCCTCCACAAAGGTGGCTTAGCAACAGACCCAGGAAATTACAGACCCATAACCCTGACCAGCTTGTCTGTAAGGCCATGGAATCTATCATTATGAACCTAATAAATAAAGACATAGGCAACCTCCAAACCCTGGATCCTACCCAATTCGGCTTCATCAAGGACAGATCCTGTCTGTTAAATCTGGTAAATTTTTTCAAAAATGTGACCAGGACCATTGATGAGGGCAAATATGTGCACACAGCATACCTCAACTTGGCAAAGGCTTTCTCCACAATCCCACACTCAGGCATTACTGATAAACTTAGCAAACTGAATGTAAACCCCTTTGTTGTAAGATGGATTGCCAAATGGCTCACAAACCAGACACACACTATCAAAGTGGGTGACTCCACATCAACCAGCAATCAGCGGGGTGCCACAGGAGTCAGTGCTGAACCCCCTACTGTTTGGTATATACTTCTCAGAAGTTCAGGTCAGAATTAAGGGGTTATGACTGACTAACTTTGTAGATGACTGCAAACTGGGTGCAATTACTGAATTCCCAAATGATGTCAGTGTACTCCAGGGGGGTCTTACGCAGACCAGCAACTGGTGTCTTAGTCACGGTCTCAAACTGAATGCAAAGAAATGCATCATTATTCCCTTCAGCACAAACAATGTTCCTTCACACTATCAAATCAACAACCATACCCTAAATACCTATGAAGTGGTAAGAAACTTGGGATCAC
The DNA here is from genome assembly GCF_019279795.1 of Protopterus annectens. Classification (NCBI taxonomy): domain Eukaryota; kingdom Metazoa; phylum Chordata; order Ceratodontiformes; family Protopteridae; genus Protopterus; species Protopterus annectens. The sequence goes on along the minus strand of NC_056743.1, from coordinate 1,155,903,449 downwards.
AAGTTGACCACAACCTTAACTTTGACCACCATGTGTCTACTGTAGTAAGGAAGACTTTCTACATAGCACATTTGATTAGTAAAGGCATCACCTCTAGAGCAAAAGAGGTTATAACCCCTCTATACTAGGCACTAATCTAGCCCATAATTGAGTATAATGCCCCGTTTGGCATGTACTGTAAAAAGCACCTGCAGCAACTGGATAGACCTCAGAGGTTCCTAACAAAGAAGATCATGGGACTCCAGCATGTGCTGTAAACAGACCGATTAAAGTCCCTGTCACTTTATTCTGTATTATATAGACTTCTTAGGGGAGACTTATGCCTGGCTTACTGGGCAATCTCAGACACAAACCTAATAAAATTGCTACATATCTGTAAATCAAGCAGGACTATGGTCACCCATTCCAGGGACCAAAATAAGGCCTGCAACTTAAATAGGACATGCTGGAGGGACAGATTTGTCCCCCAGTGACTGCCACATAGTTGGAATAGGCTACCCATTCATGTGAAACAGAACACCTCTATGACACTGTTCAAAAGGAACCTGGACGAGTGGATGGGGCACCATAAATTCTTACCAGGAATCTCATCCACATCCCTTCTGGACATGGGCAGCCATTACTAAATGCAAACTTGGGAATTAACTGACATTTCTATGGTATTACATTGGGATAAAATGGATAGACTTGAAATGATCTCCGAGTTGATTGCCTAATAGTCTCCTATGATCCTATGGCTGCATAAGCTACATACTTAGTATCTCTCTATCACTCTAAGTATTATCCTTTGCTTACAGTAGCAAAAGTGGTCATGAGAAAGACAAAAGCTAAGCTTTGCTTTAGTACTAGATGTAAACCAAGTTTTTTTAGCAAACAGCACTCAACAAAACAAGCTGCAGATTGTGCACATTAAATGCACTATTAGAAAGGCATGTAGTCCTTAGACCTTCATTTGGTATTTCACCAACAGCAGAGATGTTTCTAAGAACTGCAACCTATGTAATGAAAGGACTGAGAGTTTCAAAATGAGATTTGTGATCTAGTTTGTGGAGTCAGACAAGAAAAAAACAACAAGCAATTAATACAGCTGCTGAACAGTCAAAACATAAGTTCAAGTTAAAGAAGAACACATGCTAAATAAGAGTGACAGTTCTGAAATGCATGGGATATCAGAGGATCTGAAATCTGATGAAAGAAATCTGAACAATTTTACACAAGCCAATGTTAGAACATAATCAGGTATTACGGAGGTTTTTATGCATGATACAATATCTTCTAAAGTGTGTATCCGATATGTCTAAGATAAGAATGCTTCTAAGAAATTTGTTAGAGCAAGTTGTAGCATGGTAGTTGATATATGCAAAGGAAAATAGCTTTGAAATGCTCAGGAAACTAGTTAATGATGCTCCAGTATTAAACTGCTATGGATAAGCCAGTTGTATATCAAGATTATAATAGAACAGGATGTGTGATTCCACAAGTGAATAAGAGACATTTAAAAATGCAAATAAAATATATAAAAGAACTATTAGCATGTGTGCATGGATGTGATACGTACTATGACTATGTCTATAATAATGAAATTCAGAATGAAACTGATCATAAACTCTTGCAAAGCATATTCAGAAAGTCCTTGAACAAAGTACCTGTGAAATTGCAGAGTGCATTACTTAATGTACAGCATTATGAAATGTAAGAGAAGACATGAGGATGATCTGCATATAGCAGATATACTGCCTTTGGGCAAACTTACCAGAGATGCATGAACACTTTCTGAAGAAGAATTAGATACTTTCAGCAATACTGCAGTCACCAATGACTGAAAAAAGTAAATGAAGTGTCTCGACAGTGACCTAAAATGTAATTATTGAAAGGTGTTCTAATGAAAGGTGCGTCTCAGCAAATGTTATCATTAAAGAATGAAATACAGCCTTATTTCCTCTCAAAGAAGAGCTCATTTGAATCCAGGGTCTGATGTTCAAAGATGATAAAATAATAGTTACCTATCAGCTTACTAGACAAATTCTTAAGAGAATACATGAATCATATCTGACAACAGTAAAGTGCAAAGAAAGAGAAAGATATATATATATGTTTTGGACAGGAATACTGGGTCAGGTAAAACAAGTACAGCAGACACGCAGACACTGTACACCATAAAAACAGTTCAAAAGAAGAGATAATAACATACCAAGTTCCATATCATCCATGGAGCCAAGCAGGTGCTAACTTTTTTCATGTCAAAGAGGTCATATATTTCACTTATATAGATTGATGTTCCATCGTTCCCAGAAGTAAGCAAATTGACAGACACCTCAAGTGCAAGTGTCATTAGTCCATGAAAGCAGAAGTATAGCTTGGGTGGGGTGAAGAGGACAGGTGACCTGTGTGCAGAATGTCAGTGGAAATGATTCTCAATACTGGCATTTTAGCTTTGAAATGTTGATATGGATTCAGTACTCTGTGGTCTGCTGCAATGGTCTGTAGCAAGTGGTTTCGTACTGTTTAAAAAGGAGAAAAAACATTTTTTTTTTTCTAAGTTGAGGAGGGCAGATCAGGGGAAATGGACCTACCTTACTAGTGGTGGTAGGTAAGATGGTAATTGATATTATTAGAAATTGTAGAGATCTGTACAAGAGTAATACATCAATGTCAAACTTTTGAAGAAAGTATTGTTAAACATAACTGTAAGAACAACAATTTGCACTTCTAAGTATGTCTTAGAATTTGTACAGAAAGTTTAATTAGGATATAAATAGCCCATTATATACTCAGTCTAGTCCTAAAGTAAATGTTTTGTTCAACATAGTATGCTATGACATATGCGTGCGCACGCACACACACAGACACAGACACACAAACACACACACAGACACACACACACTCACATACACAGACACACACACACACACACACACACACACACACATAATATATATATATATATATATATATATATATATATATATATATATATATATATATATACACACACACACACACACACATGCATATGGATCTACCTCAGAAGCTTGAAGTTTCAAAACTTTGAACTTCAAACATTTGAGACCATAACATCAAAGTTTAGAAATTTCAAAAACCTAATAAAAAAAAATTTAAAAAAATGTTCTTTTACGTTTTTGCAGGGAAGCAAGCCCCCTGCACCCCCACACCACCTACTAAATAAATATATCATCTCCGAGATCGCACTACAGTGAGGAAGACAGTAAATATCCCATTCTGTGCTGTACGGCGATCTCCATTCAAAACGTTCAAAGTTTCAAAGTTTCGATTTTATGATCTCGGCCTTTTGAAGTTCGAAGTTTTGAAACTTCAAGCTTCTGAAGGGGATCCATATATATATATATATATATATATATATATATATATATATATATATATATATATATGTGTGTGTGTGTGTGTGTGTGTGTGTTTTTGCTCTTTTTAATTTCTCCAAGTCTTTTGGGTTTCTAATACCATGACACGAATGGACCCCATTCCAAAGTCAAAGTCCGATTAAAGTTCATGAAATTAGTATTGTTTCACTCTTTGATGTTAGCCAGAAGTGCTCTTTGCAGCACCTGCAATGTGCCCAGTATTGACTCCTTCTGTAACTCGTACGGTGTTACATGAATCTAAATACGATTGTAAATTCTTTTTTATAAGACTAGTTGCTCGTACTATTATTGGAAATGTCTGGGCATCTTTCTGCCACATGGCTCTCATTTCTGCCTGCTTATCGTGGTATTTAATGACTTTGTGTCTCTCTGTACACAAGACACCAGTCACTAGGTGTGGCGATTTCAATGATCAATGCTACTTTTGTCTTCTTTTCTTGGACCACTATATCCAGTTTTCTAGCATCTATCTTTGGACTGTTGGTATTGGGTGATCCCATGTGATGTAAACTTCATCATTTTCTATGATTCTCTGTGGCTCATGTTTCCAGTGTTTTTCAGCCACTTCGATACCATAATGTTTGCACAATCTCCAGTGTAACAATCTCGCCACATTATTATGCCTTTCAGTATACAGTCCCTCTGCCATTAGAGAGTCGTAACCAGCAATAAGGTGCACGACTGTTTCCAATTCGGTTCCACAAAACCTACATATTTCTGTTTCTCCCGCATGTTCAATGGACTTAGTAAACCAGTGTGTACGTAGCCCACTATCTTGGGCTGCCAATATTAACCTTTCATTTCTTGATGTAAATTCACCTCTCCTTAGCCATTCCTGCGTTCGTTCTTGATCAACATGAAAGTCTTCCAGAAGTTTTCTATACTTGCAACTATATTTATGTTTTTTCCACAGTTCTTGCCTTCTCATCTTGTCCTTCACCTTATATTGTTTCTTTTGTTTTTTAGCACATTCAGTTGTTGCCTGGTTTTTATCCACTTCTGGTTTGATTTCCATTCCTGCTTGACATTGACATGCTTCTGTTAAATGAAGCAGAGATATCATCTTAGATTTATTCTCCTCATGTTTCAAAACTTTCACCACATTTGGATCTTGTGAGGTCAGTAAATATGTGCAGAGTCCCAGGATTGCAGATCTATACATGTAATCAATTTCAAGGAGGTCCATCCCTCCTTCAGAACGGGGAATATATAATCTTGGTATACACTGATTTTTATAAATCATTTGGTGAGCATGAAGCATCCTTCTTGTTTTGATATCCAATCTATCCAACACTTTTTGGGGCCAGTCAATCACTCCAAAACTATAAGCTAGGACAGGAAGAGCAAATTGATTTACAGCTTGGATCTTATTCCTAGGTGTCAGTGCTGTTTTCAGGATTAAGTTAAGTCTTCTAAAGTACTCCTTACTAAGCTTTATTCACATTTGTTTATGTTTTATTGCTGATCCTTCATCAATACCCAAGTATTTATACACCCCCTTTTGCTCAAGTTCTTTTTTATCACATTCTTGTCCCAAACTGATGTTTTCCTGGTGCTGCAATTTTCCTTTTTTAAAGGTTGCTTTTGCACATTTATCAATACCAAATGACATTCCAATATCATCTGAACAAGTTTTGACAACCCACAGCTGTGCTTTCAGTTCCTCATCCAATGAGCTATACAATTTTAAATCATTGACAAAGAGAAGATGAGAAGTCATTAGACTTTGTTGTTTTCTAGAAGCCAAATTATAGCCATGACCTAAGCTGTTAAGTAAACAGCTTAATGGATTAATGGCAAGGCAAAATAGCAACAGTGACAGGGAGTCACCATGGAATATCCCCCTTTGAATTTTTATCCCTGGGATAATAATCTGCCCTTTATCATGGCTTAATTGCAAAGTGGCCTGTCGCTGTTTCGTGGTTACTATAATGTAATCAATCAGTGTAGGATGTACCTTATATATTTTTAAGCACTCTTTTATCCATGAATGTGGAATACTATCAAATGCTTTTTTATAGTCAATCCATGCCATACTTAGATTCTTCCTTTTCTTACAGTTCTCCACTATAACTTTATTTAACAACAAATGATCCTTTGTTCCATATGACTTTCTTTTATTGCCCTTTTGTTCTACTGCCATAATTGAGTTTTCTTCTAAATGACTATAAACTCTGTCTGTGTCAATCCCCATGTATAATTTTTACGTCATCGGAAGACAAGTTATTGGTCTATAATTTTTAAGATAGCTTGCAGGTTCATTCTTAAGTAAGAGCATTGTTTTTCCTGTTGTTAACCAGTGCTGTATCTGTTCGGGTTGTGCATATAAATAGTTCTTACTCATAGCTAGATCCTCGTGTAAAGAAGTTAATACTTTAAGCCAAAAGTTAGGTACTGCATCTGGGCCTGGTGCTTTCCAATTAGAGGCTTTTCTCAACTTTGTTTCAATCTCTCTGGCAGTTATTTCATCCCATTTCATATCATGTACCTTTAAACTTCTTATTCTTTCTTTTACTTCTTCTATCCATTTAGCATCTTTGTTATGTTTCACAAGATCTTCATGGATACTACTCCAAAATGTATCTACTTCCTCTTTTTTCTGCGGTCTATCAATTCCTTTTACCTTATTTCCCAGTTCTCTATAAAACTTTTTTGGGTCATCAGTAAACTGCTTATTTTGTGCTTTTCCCTTATATTTATCTTTGTATCTTCTGAGTCTTTTCGCCTGTTTTGCAATTTTTAATTTGTTATCTCCAATAGTGCATAATAGATTCTGGTCTGTTCTAATACTGCACACTGCTTTTATCACATCTATCTTTCTTAATATTTTTGTTGATCTGTTCCCTCTTCTATAATCTTCTAACAATGACACTTCTTGTCTTAGCTGCTTTATAGTTGTCTCTATTTGATATTTCCATGACAGTATTCACTTTCGCCCCCTCCTTTTCCTTCGCTACCCTATGTTCCTGTGGTAGAATTTTATCAGTTATTATTTTAGCAGCACAGAATATATTCTGTTTACTTCTGCTATATTGCATGGATCTCCATGGACAGTCCTAATTACTGTGTTCATTTGTTTTATCAAGCTTCTGGCTTTTGGGGTTTTATTAACCTTCTGCAGTCTATTTCTCTCATTGAGCTTGATATATCTGTCTTTGTCTATTAAATCAAGCAACTCTTCTCTTAACTCCTTTACTTCCATACTGAGGGCACCTCCCTTGTTTTCCATTTTCTGCAGGGATTCAATAGAAAGTTCTATAACATCTTCTTGTGGCACATTCTCTTCAATTTCATCCTGTGTCATCTGTTGTTTTGTCATATGGAAACTCACTGGCCTATCACTCCTCAACCTTGAATGCATCAGAGTTTCCACAGTTTCCTGTTCCTTTCCTTCCTGTCTAGCTTCAAGTGAACTTTTATACTGGTTTCCTGTGGAAGGCTCCAAAATATCTTGATATGGTACCTGACCTGTTGCTTCCTGTTCCACTGGTTTCCCCTCAATTTGGATATCCATTGCTCTATCCTGTTGTGGTACTTTCTGCATTTGATTTTCTACACTGAATCCTTCTCTTTGCAGCGGTTCCAGTACCTCAGTTTCTATTTCTTTGACTTCTCCATTACTAATCTCTTTTTCTAATTTTCCTCTTAGTCTTCTTATTTTTTGTATTGTAAAGTTTTCCATATCTAGATTCCTTTGCCTATATTTTTCTTCAAATATCTTCGGTGCTGCTCTTTTTGTATTAGTTTTGCTTTCTCCTTTGCATAAATATTACACCATATTAAATCTCTTTTCCTTTCCCATGTCCATATTTCTTCTTCACATGTCTCCTGATCTTCTTGCTTTTCCTTATTCTGGGGACTCACTCCATCATGCTGTGATGTAGTCTGTTTTAGACCTTCTACGTTAAATCCTTCACTTCACAGGCACTCCATAACTTTAACTTCTATTTCTTTAACTTCTACTATACTAATCGTCTTTTCTACATTAAACCTTTGTGCTTTTAGTCTTTTTATTGTGAAATTTTCCATATCTAGATGCCTTTGCCTGTATTTTTCTTCAAATATATTTGAAACTGCCTTCTGTATATTAGTTAACTTGGCTTTCTCCTTCGCATAAATATTGCACCATATGAAATCTCTCTTTCTTTCCCATGTCCATATTTCTTTTTTATATTTTTCAAATATCTCTAGTTTTGTTGTTTATATTTTCTCACTTCCTCAGAGGCTTCTTTCTCCAAAGAGATCAAAGTTTCTTGATCTATATACTGTTTTTCAAAAATCTGTTGTATTAATGAAAGCAAATTTTTATCTGAAGCTTGTGACAGTTTTTCCTGCGGAACTATTTTTCTTTCCTCTAATTTTTCTCTTAATCATTTTGTATATCTTGTGTCTGGAAATTCTGGACTTTTTACATAATAGTAACAATACAAAATTAATTTCTTATCCTCAATAGTCCACTCTGTCTTTATGGCTCTTCTTTGACCAATCAATTTTTGTCATTTTTGTGAACTACACTTCCTTCTACAACAGGGGGGCCATCCTCCCCCTGAGCCTGGCCTGGCCCCATTGCAGGATTGTTTCCGTATTTTGAAGATTCTACACTGTCATTTTTTCCAGTCCTGGCACCATTGCACCTACCAGGATTGGGCACTTTTTTATCCTGGGTCTTGTGCACCCAGCTATCTTTTTTATTTTTTATTTACTTCTGTCCATGGTATATGCTATATAAATACAGTCTATATATCAGTGTCGCCTTGGTGAGATTTTGTGAAAAATAGGGTCCAACTCATGAAGGTACTCACCAAGCCGTGAGAATGAATTCAATTTCAGCACTACTACCTTTACTTGCTGACTTTTCATCTCTCCATCAGGACCCCTGTGTGTATGTATGTGTGTGTGTGTGTGTGTGTGTGTGTGTGTGTGTGTGTGTGTGTGTGTGTGTGTGTGTATGTGTGTGTGTGTGTGTGTGTGTGTGTGTGTGTGTGTGTGTGTGTGTGTGTATATGTGTGTGTGTGTGTGTGTGTGTGTGTGTGTGTGTGTGTGTGTGTGTGTGTGTGTGTGTGTGTGTGTGTGTGTGTGTGTGTGTGTGTTTGTGTATATATATATATATATATATATATATATATATATATATATGTATATATATATATATATATATATATATATATATATATATATATATATATATATAAAACTGTATATATAATGTATATATAGATAACTGTATATATAATGTATATATAAACAGCTATATATGCATCTGTGTGTATGGATGTATGTATATATATATATATATATATATATATATATATATATATATATCCAGTATATCCATCATCCTTCCATCCTCAACCCCTTTTCCCATTTTGCACATGGGGTCGGGGTGCCACTTCAGTAGTGACAATCATCTCATTATCTCAAGACAAGGTTTACACTGCTGGGTGGCTAGCCTTGCCATGATAGTTCATTCATGCCACTCACTTGCACACACACACTCACACCTATGGCCAGTTTAGTGTGGTCCAATTCACCTACTACATATCTTTGGAATGTGGGAGGACACCTGAGCACCCGGAAGAAACCCACATGACCGCAGGGAGGACATGCAGACTCCACATAGAAGGCACCCCAGCCGAGAATCAAACCAGAGAACCTCTTGCGGTGAGATGACACGAGAGAGAGGGGGAATATCATTCATGAGTATATATAGCTTTAATCGGAATCATGCTGTATGGCCATTTGTTTTTCTGCTGCCAGTGTGTTTAAACCCAGCTCACTGAATATTATATTGGTGACACATCACACACATTGCACCTCGCAAGTTGCCGTGGGATAGCATAGAGTATTGCTAGTCTTTATGTTTTGCCACAATACTTCCACGACATAACATTATTCATGTGTAGTTTTGGTAGGGATGCAGCATGCTAGCTGCGAAATGTATGTTGTGAACACATACCACATTTTACTACCTATGTTCAGCCATATTGACTTAGGCAGTTGGATGGATATGTAACTGCCAGTTAAGATTGACTTAGGCATCTGGACTGGCAGTCATATGTCATTCCCCTAATGCACATGAGATAGCTACAGTGGTTTGCATATCATGTGGTACACAGTTCTCCCAGACAGTTAATTTGGAGTATAGATCTCATGTAAGTTAGATCACATCTACAGTGTTTGTGTATTATTTATTAAGTCTCTGGACATGCCAAACCTCTGGTAGAACATATATGCTGTGGAGAGTGGAAATGGAAGTACAGAACTGAAAAAGAATATGTCAGTGGAGTCACTCCACACATTGGACAACTTCATATAGTGGGACCAGATCGAGGTAAAAACAAATTCTGTTATACACTGTCTTAAGAGGAAAATCCATGGCTGTAGTGGTGAGTCAGTTACTTTATCAAGCATCGGAAGGACAACTTGTGGCATACTCTGTCACCTCTATCAACATTCCAGAAAAATGGATCTATATAGAAGATTATGATAAAGTCTCCAATTTTAGTCCACATATTATGTGTTCAAAATATGATCCAAGCAAATTCGCCTTAAGAGTGAAACCCCACTGTTCACTTTACTAATTCCTGCTAACCTTAACCCTGCATCTGCCCCCACCCCAACCCTACATCCAAACATAGAAAAATCTTCCCACAACACTACCACTAAACCAACGAAGTATGGCCAGAGTTAGTGGTACAGTTAATAAATCAGAAGAGCAGAGGAGAGCTTGTGCCTCTTTAGATTTTTTAAGTCTTACTGTTTTGAATGTTCAGTGTGCCGTGCCTGATGTTTTCAAGGTCAAACTTTCATAAAAATTAACAAATGGATAGTCCTGAAAGGGACAGTTCGGAGGAGACAGACCTTGAAAAGATTTTTTAAAAATGAAATTTCCTGCTTGTCTAGCCAACTGGAAGCCTCTAAAAGAGTAATGTAGTAATCCTATGTTGATGGTTGCTTACCTTCTTTCAATAAAGGTTGGAGTCCATTTATACGTTGAAATCCAGATCCTTTACTAATGATGATGGATGAGCGCTTTTTCATACAGTAACAATCCAGTGAAATGTTCACATATATACAATTAAGATTACTAAGGATGGGGCTTGAGACTGGAGGAAGGCTATTATTGGCCTGAACCTGTCTTGCACCAAATTGGCTGTCAAGCATTTACCTAATTAGCATGGAATCTATGATTGGTCTGAGCTTATCTTTAATCAGATGAGGTGTCCAACATGCACTTAATAGCATGGATTGCTCTTTCAGTCAACCAGATACAAGCAGGTCTATCCTCCAGCCCCAATTCTAAAAGACTTGCTGGGTGTTTTGGAATCTGATCCCCATAGCAAGCCTGTTTATAGGTAGGCCTTCTGCGATGATGTGAGGTATTGTCATCTGTGCCAGGGAGAATAAGGCAGTGCATGTGTAATATGTACCAGCATAGGTAGCTGGAGTTTTGTAAACAATTTTGTGTCATTTGAATATCACACTGACTTGTACAATTGCTTGTGTTAAAAAATGTATTAACAGTGTTATTATGACTAATTAAATGTTTATGTTAAAAAAGAGAATTCTGAAAGGTAAGAGTAGAAGTTTTTGAAATTGTTCTACAGCTTTCAGTTAGTGCAGCAGTTCTTAGCAAAGCTCTGAGTGTGTATTCTACCAGAGTCAGGGGAATAAATGTGATGTCATTCAATATCTAGCACTGAGAAGATGGAACTCACATAGCAGTTTGTTTTCTTTTCTTTGGAACCTGATATAAAGATCTGTGTCAGTAACCACAGTTCAGTTAAGTTAGTTCAGTTCAGTTTTAGTTAGAAGCTCGTCACCTTGCCTTGTAGATGTAAGCATCTCAGCAGCTAATCTTGCTTTGCTGTATTAATTAAGTTAGCTAGGGAACAGTTATTCTTCAGACAGTCGGGAAATACAGTGAGGTTAGTTAAGTAGTGCTTTTTCTGCATCTGTTTGAACTTGTCCAATTGTGTTATTTTTATTTCTCCTCCTGTGATTGAAACTCTGATGTTTATTGCACTTAGCTATTTAGTATTCTAAAGTTTTCTATTTTATTATTTATTATTAACTATTTTATACCTTTCATTGTGGCTGGTCTTTTAGAGAATACTTTTAACATCTTGAGAGTACTTCTGCTTATTTTAGTGATGCCGTGGCCACTCCAAAAAGCCTTGCTGCTTTGGTTACACTCTGCCATTTATATTAGTATTGATTTTACTCAGTATATTTGGATACCCTTGTAAGTGCCCGAAAGTGGTTGATGGTGGCCGCATGGTTACCTTATAGTCTGGGCAGAAGGGGTACAGCTAGTAAATCTGTACCAGACTTTCCTAGGAGTTTATGTGTGTGAAAATAAAATACCCAGATGTGGGTGCATCAGCTACTTGGAAGTGGGACACAGTGCTCCAAAGTGAATCTTGTTTGGGATCTGGAGAGACAGAGAGTCCAGTCTCAGGTCTGGAATGTGTTTTGTCTGTGCTTGTGGGGGAAACTGTACTTGATACAGAGAGCTGCAGCTGAAAATACTGTGTAAATTCATTCCTGTTTTTTAGTGACCATCTCTCACCGATGTCAGTGGTGAGGATTGAGGCTCCTTGATTACTGGCCCGGGGTAGAGAGGCCATCATACCTTACACTAAAGTAAGTCACTTAAACTGAAAGCAGGTGTTTCAGAATCAGGGCAGACTTATACTGACATGAATTCTTTTGGAATCTAGCCCTTCATGTTTGTACCTCCAAAATAAGTGAACAAAAGAAAAATGTAACAAAATTTAAAAATTTTAGACCACAACCAAGTGTTACCAAACATCAATGCATAATTTGAAAGCCCCTTCAGGCAATTTTATCAGATCCATCATTCTGAGAACATATTTAAAAATGAGCTTATACAAAAAGCTAAAAATACAACAAAAAATTATTAAAAAGTGTTTTAAAATTCCTGTGTTCAGGTGCTGGCTCACTTTCACATGGTTAATGACATTTTCATTCATTAAAAATTAAATTTAAAAGTAAATTTCAGAAGTTCATCAGAAATATAATAAGATCATAACTGTGAATGTGTCCTGGAACTGTAGTTTAAACCATACTGTGGATGGTCTTTTTGAGTCACACTGGGTGAGAGTTTCATTGTCCATTGATAAACAGTACTGTCATGGAGACCCACATATATTCTTCACAGGAAATTAGTCTAGCTAGTTCCAAGGATCATTTATTTAATATGTTTTATTTATTTAACATTTGTTTACCAGGAAAGTCTGACTTGGAATGAGACAATTTTCAGCAGAGGCCAAGGGAGAAACACTCCACATGCATGTCTTTACAACATGGGAAGAAAGTGGAGCACTCAGAGAAAAGCCACACAAACACAGGCAGGACATGCCGATTCCACACATAAGGCATCCCAGTCAAGAATCAAACTGGAGAACCTCTTGCTGTGAGGCGACAATGCAAACCACCACACCACTGCACCATCCAGCATCAGTAGTATGCTTTGTGATTGCATTCCCTAAGGGTTAAAACACTGTTAACAGAGCAACTGGTATTTACCCCTGGGACTCCATTCACATTAGGTCTATTTTGAACTATTAAAAATAAAAGTTTCACAATGGATTTTATCTAGTAGAATTATTTCTGACATTGCAAATGACAAATTGGATTTATGTATTTCAGACCAGAAACATGACTGCATTCTGAAAGACATGGGTACAGCAACCGTATGCTGCAACCTAGCTACAGCTATACAGCTATAGCTACGGCTTTGTTATGAAACAATAGAATATTATACAACATTGCTTGCCTGAGTGAAGCCATTAGAAACATAAATAAAATGTCTCTATAGTTTGACCTTGTTTTGTTACATGTTCTATAATGAATATAACCTTGCTTGTGTACTGCATGAAAGAAGTAATGAGAACTGTGACAGCAATGAGAATCTGCTGAGATGTAATGATATTGACAGGTTCCAAACAATTATTGCATATTTCTACTGTCAATCAAGGATATGGATTATGACTGGACTAAATTTTTCAGAACTAGTCTATTTGTTTCATGCAATAAAGGAGTCTGTAGTTCTGCCACATTAATTAATCTAGTTTAGATTTGCAGGCAGTCTATTCTGAAAAATAAATGTCTTGCCTCAAACTTTTTTGTGCCTCAGTGGGATTACTGAAGAAGGATGGTAATAAATAAGCTCTTCATGTTTTTCTAGTAGGGAGTTTTTATTACCCCCCAAAAGGATTAATAAAAAAACAGAAATGTAAAACCATTGTGGTTCAGAAAGTCATTAAGGTATCTAGCCAACAGGTTTCTGAGGATTTCTGATTTAATTTTGGACAAGCATTGCTTAATATATCTCTTTAATTTATCAATGGTCTTGCCCACATGGAAGGCATTGCAAGACTTGCACTGCACCCAGTAAATCACTCTCACACTCTCAATTTCCTGTGTTGTCATAGGTCCTTCCAGTTCTGCAGCAGTGGAAATGATTGGAACAAGTCATTAAGGAGCAGTATCTGTAGCTGGGGGTGGGGAGGCACATTTGTGAGTGCCTTTAGGTAACTGAGTTGCAACTTCCCATTTACTTTCAATGAAATCCCTAATGCTTTCAGCCCTCTTGAAGGTGAGGCTGGAACCTTTGCTTTGACTCTCCTTACGGTGCCCGTTGTCCTCTATTATGACCCAATCATTGATAATGGCATCCTTGATTTGTTGGTAGCCTTGGGTGTATGTAAAGGTCTTATTCTATTTTCTAGCCTCTGTCGTGGGGTCCATTATGTATTATTTTTAATGTCTGAAGCCTGACAAGCATCCTTTTCAGGACTATCCATTTGGTATTGTTACAGTTGTCTCTTTTCTTCTCTTAGTAAGGAGAAAGGGGTTAGATAAACTGGTTCCACACCCACAGGTGGCCTGTAGAATTTAGAGGTCAAACTTTCTGTACTTCAATCATTTAAATGCATTTTATCTGTTGATATACATGGATAAAAGTGGCCTAAAATAGTACTGAGTTCCAAACTGTTATCAGTATTGCTAACAGTAAATAAAGGGCTTGTTAAATCTGTCAGGGATCACTACAGTATCAGTAATTTGAGAATTGTTAACTAGTATGGTGTCCACATTATGCTTTATTTTGCTAATTTTACCTATGTATTTATAATAATTCTTTTTGTTAACAGTATCTAATGTTAATTTTCTTTTGAATGCTTATTTATTGTGTCTGATTTTGTTTCTGAGATCCTTATTGTGTTCAGTTTTCTTTCGATAAATTGATTTGGAAATTCCTTGACAGTTATAAGTTGTTATCCAGTCAGCAACTTACTTTTTATTTCCTGCATTAGCTCGCTCTGTCCTTAGAACTGATCTGTGACTATAGCATTATATTTCCTATTTATTTTCTATACAAGTACCTGTATTTTAAACATGGACTGCTCTTTTGTTAAGCCAGCACCTCAGCACTGCTAGTTAGCAAAATGCTGTACCTAGTTATAATCTAAACCACTCTGCTAAACTACTGACTACTTTGCTGTGCCAAGTGACCCTTCCCCCCCCCCTCCCATTACTACATCCCCACTCACATATAAGGATCTGAGGATATAGAGTGACCACAGTACAACCTACATGTGTGCAATTACTTTCTACATTCTGCAAACTTCTCTGCTAGGAATTAAGTTAAGCTAATATCATTAAAGTCCCTAGTCAGCCAATTACATATGAGACATCATCAGCTCACCTTATTCTTACATCAAGGGTTCTCCAACAACTTACTTAGCTCCTGTTGTGAGCCTATTAGCATTAAGTACATTGAAACAGTGCTTGATGCTTGATTTTCACTGACAATAATTTATTTCTACCTTCACTACAATCCACAAGTGAGAGATGAAAATACCTACTGAATGTAGGGGCTAGCATCTAATCTTAACATACACACAGCACCCATGATTTTGTGAGTGTCCACTTCATCTGCATGCCACTTATATAAAACAAGCATTTTTATGCTGAGGTACTTAAGAAACCTTTTCCAAAAGCACAAAAGCATCCAAGGCAAAACCTGCTGTCAGGAGTCATCTTTCAAGCTCACCTGAACCCATAAGACTCCAAACACAAGGAAATGTTCTAATCATAGGTGACTCTATAATGACACCAAAGAGATACCACAGAGACTCCGGTCACTAGACTTGGCAAAGAGAAGAGCCATGATATGGATGGTGTCTTGGGTTGTCAAGTCCCTTCACCCCAGATACACCTACAAGGTGGACATTAGTCATGTGGCTGTGAATGACTTAAAAAAACACATCCCTGGATTATATGAAGAGAAACATGATGCAGCTATCAGAGTAGACATCCCAGGGAAGTAAAGCGCTATTATTGATCTGCAGCCTACATTCACTGAAAGTGATGCCTTAGTATAAACAAAAGATGACTGACTTCAACTATTGGCTCAGCTACTCTGTCATTCTAAGGGGAATGTGTCTATGTGTCAGCCTGGTGGGCAATAGCTTACTGTCTTACCTGCTTCACCAGGGATGGCCAGCACCTTTCATATCAGGGCTTTTGTATATTGGCTGGGACTTAATCTATCCATATAGTTTCTTTTTTAGGCATTGAAACCTGCTGCATCCACCAACCAAACCAAAATGATACAAACCAGAAAAGTGTAAGTGTGGTGCTTCTCAGTGCTAGAAGTTGAATATGAAGCTGCCCTCCACAGAAGCTCACTTAACCTTAGAAAATATAGACATCTGTATCATAACAGAAATATGGTTTCAGTGCAGTGACAACACACCTTCCCTACTAAAGTTCAATGCTTACCATATGATCAGATCCCTAACTCAAAGTGCCTCTTTATCTGGTGGTGATGTCACCTTCTCCTCTAGACCTAAAAGCTAGATAATGACCATGAACTCCTTTACATCTTAGTAGCTATACATAAGACCTGTTACCATTTTCTGGCCAATTATGGAACCCTGTCTATGCCACCCATATTCCGTGAAGTAAATCTAAACAAGCTGGAGTCTGTAACTATTAAAGCAAACATTATTATATCTGGAAATGTCAATTGTACATCTACTAACTGAGATAGTTACACTACCACAAATAAATATGCTCTGTGCCTATAATTACACCCCCTTTGGTTAAGTCTAGTCATCCATTAATGGTTCTCATGATTAGAATCTAGCCCTAACAATCACTAACCTTACCATCTTCAGAGATTTCTCAAAGCAAATTTCCTTAAACTATATTACGGCCTGAGAAATTTCAAGATTCTCCTTCCCCTTGAAGACTCAACAGCTAACACTGCTGCTTTCATCTTCAACACCTGCACCAAGACATCAGTCCTGATCCATAACATCAAAATAGTCAAGAATAAACCCATATGGCAGAATGCTAGCATAAACTAGTTCAATAATAATAAAAAATAATTTCCCTTAGAAACAAACGGAAAACCCCACATTTCAAAATTAAGCTCAAAAAGTTAAACAAAGAGCTTAGAAATAAAATGACATTTTCTAAGGCGGCTATGAATTCAAAACTGCTTCATCTGAAAAAGACAATCACAGTTCCTTTCTCATAAGTATCAGGACCTTAAAAACACCACCCTACATTGTTATACCTAATGATGTCTGAAGGTATAGCTGGCCTATTAGTTGATAAATGTAGGTCAAACTTCATTCCCATATCTCCAGCCAGCCTACACATCCTAGATCCTTTATCAACACCCCCCCTAAACATTGCTCTTGAACATGTCCTAAAGGGACTCTGAGGTGAAATATACTAATTGAAAGAGGCCAAACAATGTGCCAGGGTGCTTCTATGAAACACTGCCTTACTGACACACTCTGCAAACTGTTCCACCTTGGCCTCTCATCTGGCTTGTGCTAGTCTAATGACCAGTGGGGACTTTTTAAGGTTAGCAATGCACCTCAGGTCTGTGATAAGTTCTTGTATCCTTAGTAATGCAAGCAGAGGCTTGGGAGGTGAAACATTTGCAAGCAGGGGCCCGTGAGATTAATCATTTACAGGCAGCCGGTGACTATTAGAAATATAGGTGCCAAACCAGAGGTGAATTTCTGGTGCCCCATCCAGTTGTCCAAGTTACACGTGGATTGGGTTATGGAAGAACTCTGCTTCACATGGATGAGAAGCCTGTTCCAGAGAATAGGGTAGTCTCTGGGATACATACCTGTCTCTCCAGGAGGCTCTATTTATACCACAGGCAAGGTTTAAGCCTTTAGAATGAGAAATTCTGGTGCTATTTATTTTTGGGATATGAAGGGGGTGCATCAGAGTGGGGCTTGAGGATGCCTTGTATGCCAGGCATAGATCACCCCTTAACAGCCTGTAGGAGACAGAATACAAGAACAGGGCTTTCAGGTGATCTGCATGGGACATGTTATTTATGCCCTGTATTCTTTTAGTGGGGAACTTCTATGGAATTTCCAACTGTTGTATGTGCCTCATAAGGTACATACCAAAGGGGGCATTGTCCTCATTGATAGGTCTGATGAGTGCTGTTGACAGTGGAAGAATGACCTATTTGGTCCAAGATGCCATACCTTTGTTTATAAGTTGCAGAACATAGGATGATTTCTTTACTACCATAGACACATGATGGTCAAAGGCTAGATTACTACATGTGACCCCTAGTCTCTGACTATTTGGTCTTTTCTTAGCGGTGGGTTATCGATATGGTAGTTACTAGGGTTGGACAACTTCCTGAAGGATAGTATTATGCATTTCTTGGCATTTAGTTTTAGTCCATGGCTCTGACTCTAGTTATTTGTCTGTGTCAGCCTTCCTTGGAGAATGTTAGTGTCAATGGGGGATTCTATGGCTACTCCTAATTTACAATAATCTACAAATTTGGTCAGCCAGAGGACCTTGATATTGACCTTGACACCAGAAAAGCAGATGCCAAAAAGGAGTGGTCTCAGAACCAATCCTGTAGGGAATAATCATCATCACAGGCAAATACTAGGCTATCAGCCTGCAAGTTATTGCAAGCCTAGCCTATAACTAGTGTTCAGAATCAAATCCTGCACTTTGTATCTGTGAGGTAAAGACATTAAACATTATGCCAAACCCTAGTCTCAAACTGAATGTAAAAAAGTGTGGAATTTTATCCTTTGAAAAACCCTAACACCCTTGTTCCTCACAGAATAATTGCACCCCCCTCAAAACAGACAAAGATGTCAGAGACCTACACATATTTGTTAACATTGAGCACTTTTTTGACAATTATGTAGGCACCGTTGTTTAGAAAATCATTCTTTTTAAGCCATCTGATTACTAAAGGTATTTCTTACATTTGTAAAGATGTTATCACTTGTCTCTACTCATCCCTTATTAAGTCCATAATTCAATATTGTGTCTGCTTTGGCATTTACAGTACTTCTTCAGACATTTGTTCCATCTTGTACAATCTCAATATGTCTTCAAACAGAAAATCAAAGTCCTGAGTTCCATTACCTGTTCAGAAATAGTTAAAGCTTTGTTTCTTGCCTTTGTCTCACACAGAATCCTTAGAATTTGCCACTGCCTGGCATACAAGGCCTCAGATGGCTCTTATCTGATCAACCTCCTTCATATTTGCAAAGCTGGCAACACCATGAATACCTGTACTAAACACCTTAGTCTTCACTGTGACATAAACTGAATGTTGGCATGATAGATACCTCACTCAAAAAATTGTTCTCTGGAATAGAATCCCTCTTCGTATTAAACAAAGTAGCTCCTTCACCCTCTTCAAATGCGAACTGGATGACTGGATGGGCAGTATTACATTTATCCCCAGTTTCTTCCCACAATCCTGCATGGAAAGGGGAAGCAAGCACTGTGGGAATTGTAGTAGCTAGTCTGCAAATGATCTAACTGATCATTCGACCTTTAACAACTTATGAACCAAAGCACCTATAATTTGAAGAATGCAGTCTTGTAGTTTTGGAGTTTCTAATGTCTTCTGCCACCACTGCCCACATTTATAATATAACAGCTTCTTCATAATTTTTACTGATAGCAGTAAATGTGTTTTTCAAATAGAATCCAAAATGCATTTTCTTCAAAAATGATACTGTGTTTCACTAAGCAATAATGCATTTTGCACAATATACAGACAGTTTTGCTGCCTGTGTTATTAGTTGTCACCATAGAATTCTATGGTGAAGTAACTGGTTGGCTCATTCGACACCTGAAAACATGATAATATTGAGTATAAGCTAAAAGTTGTAGTTTTATAACACTGGCAGTTTTCCAAATGCTTACTAAATGATTATTTATTCTTAGGGCTTCATAAATGTTGTAGCAGTTGTTAATTATCAGCACTTTCATTTAAGTACAGTGTGAATTTATTTAAGAACAGTGTGAAATTACTATAATATTTTTACCACATTTACTGCAGACTACTGCAATTATATGCTATAAGTCATTGTTACAGCTCTAAAAATATGCAAAAGAGAGGACAGGCCTGACCTGCTACATCCATTGGCTGTGTTGGGAAAACCACAGCCCTCCAGGTAGTAGTAAGTACTCTCAAGCACTTGACAGGCACATATCATAGCACTTCCCTGGATTATGGCACTTATTTAATATAGGAAATACAGGCTTTTAACTGTGGCAGTTCACAATATTGTTATAAAAATTAGCATAGTGCACTATTATTGTGAAACATATCATTTTCTTAACCAGAATAAATTAAGGATGATTTTTGCATTATGTTTTTGTTTATGAAGAACATCGTACAGCAAAATACAATTTAAAGCATGTCTTCTAGAAACTATTAGCTATAATCATTTGTCATTCCTAACACTTCTCTTTACATACCTGAAACCACTTTATGCCACTGGAGAGGTTCCCTCACAATGCACCTTGTGTATGTGTACCATTACAGAGATTTTCAAACATACTGCCTACCAGTACTGCTAAAGTCTGTCTCCAGTGAAATTCAACATTCATTCCTGACAGATTTGATTATGGTTTACTGTTTATTGTAGATGAAGTCACAACTAGTCCCTCTGGCCTGCCAAACCCCACAAATCTACACTGCTGATCGTACAGATGGCATCTGTATTATCACAAGTTATCAACATGACAAATGTGATATCACAAAACAAAGGAATAAAGGGGAGTTAAAGGTTTTCACTACAGTTATGACAAGCTGCAAAACCTTTTGAATATCAAAGAAAGGCTATAGTGAAAACAAAATAAGAAAAAAAAAATCAGTAATAATTGAAAATGTTATCCGGTAGGTAGGCAGCAGTTCTCTGTAATAACAAAGCACAGAACTGTTGCCATAGATATATAACTTGTTTTAATAAATATGACAGACTAATATAATTAAGTTTGTATCTCCCATCCAGAAATATCAGGCACTCATTTTTTAGACAAATAAATTTCTAGAAAAGTAACATTGCATCAGGTGCTTGTGTAAACTATATTCAGAAATTGTTTATATTTAAATTAATGTATACTAGATATTTATCTTTCCACTTTGAATTTTCTCATTCTGCCATTTCTAAAAAAGTAGATAACAAACAAAAAAGTAAAATAAAGTATAACATTTTTCTCTCAAACACGCAGCTGGTTTAACATTTACATCATAATGTTCACCATGACAGGAGAAAATAATAAATTATTTTATTAGGAAATTTCAGACTCATTTTGAAAGACCAAGTAACAGTTGTGGAAGACAAGTAAAACTAATTTACAAATACAAGTAATTCAAGGGTTATTTATGTTTTTAACATACTAGGTTGAGAGAAAAGAAAAAAAAAATTAAAAATGACATAAAATTTGAATGGTCTTTGCATTGTTAATATTCACTCATTAAGCATTGACCGCTTTTACTTGCCATAGCAAAAGTACACCCAAAGCTTATCTTGTTTACAGTTTTAACTAATGGCTATCTCTAAGGCATAGTGCTACTAAAAAATTAATTCACATGGAGTAAGAATGCATAAATAAGAATAGCAGGTTTAACAAAGCTCTACTTAAATGCTGAATTGTAAATGATTCTCCTTACCAGAATAAACTGGAGACCAGTACCAAAAAGTATAGTGACAACATCATGCTAAAGTACCTTCCCCTCTTGTCAGCTTCAGATATCTTCACCTTTCACTGAGTAAGTGCCTCGCAGGAGGGATTGCAGAGGTTCCAAATGCATAGTTGTCTTGTGTAAACACATATGACACTTTAGGGAATTTAGAGAAACCTGTTGATGCTGCTACAGAAACAGTATGAGTCACATGATGTTGTCAGCCGAATAAAGACAACAGGGAAACATGAGAGTGAAAAAAAATCTTACATGTAATGCATGTGAGACTTGGCAGTGCAAATACGAAGGGCCAGATACTTATAAGATGTGTTTCAAGTTTCTTTTAAGATCTCCTTCTCATTTTATTATGTAAATAGTAGTTTTGTAGTGAAAAAAGTAATGAATACATTTAACCTTTTTATACTGACACAGAGGTAAAGCAACTAATACTTTTTGATTACAATTTTTCTAACAACTTTTCTACTGTTTTCTTTTTCTATTTTTTTTTTGCATAATATTCAAAATAAAATTAATTTGTAGTTTATGTTGTCTTTGGCATGAAAGAATATATGCATCCCTCAGAAAGAGTTCACTAGTTTATCTGAAGGTCTGCACTTATAAAGTTTATCAGAAATGCGTTGTCCTTGTTTTTCTTCTCCAATAATTGAATATATTGTGACCTGGGATATCCATGGGAGATGAGTACTGTTAAGATGGATTCCATCTGTGCAGTGAGGGAGCCAAATTGCTACATATTATAGTAACATAAAAACAAACACACTAGGATAACATACATGGTGTTCTGACTTCTGAGTCCTTTTTATTGTTACACAAACCCCATGGAGTTTGCCATCGCCTATCCCAGACCCATCCTTTCCTTGTTGGTTATGCACCCCTCAATACTGTTTTACTGTCCTAGGTATGCCACCCTCTCTGTGAAGTTGTATTTCCTCAAATCTAACTTGAACCATCCACTTTATACTATAAATCTTGCTTCCATTCCACTTTCCCATATAATTCTTTTCAGCTGCACTCCTCAATTGCCCACAAGACACTACAACATATTCAGATCGTCTCCACCTTTCTCTTCTTTCCTCCAATATGAATATTTATGTGCAAATTTCTACGCCCCTGTACATATCCCAGGCCTCCATTCCATTCACTATTTTAAGATTCCATATTAATCTTTCTTTCTCATAATTGTTTCCAGAACTGCACATATAACTTCAGATGCCTGCATGCAGCACTCTATGTGGAACATTTTTAGTACCTCCTATAAAGTGATAGGAATCTTTTCATATCTGTGGAATTTGGTGCCCTAACAGGTTAGGTTTGTGTTTTTATCAGTTTTGTAGATGTTCTCCCCTTGTACACAATTGGTTATCAGCTAATATAAAATGTTTTTTAAGTGTGTTTTTGTGGAGCCTTTCTCCCCAACTCATCGCAAAATCGTCTGTTGCAGGGCTTTCTCCCTTTATATATAATTACTCAGCTACTGTTTTAATGGTTTTGAATCTGTTGTAGAACTTTTCTCCTTGGGCTTCCACTGAAAATAGAACATTGGCTCAACTGGACTTTCATAGTTATCAAAGGACAAATAAAATAAAATAAAAATTTTGAGACTCTATCATGTGAAGCCTGAAACTCAAAAAAAGTGTGAACATCACAAAACAGAAATGTACTCTTACACATTCAAAGCATTTCAGCACCACCCCATTCCTTCACCCCTACTGTGGGACTGCAACTCCTTGCCCATGATAGCTCTGTATACTAACTCCAAGATTGCTATACCTTTGAGAAGAGCAAATTCTCTTAGGTACTGCAATTTTAAATATAGTATATATTTTTTTTGCAATCACACTTAAATTTTGAGTCTTCCAGCGATCACACTTAGGATCCTTGAACATAAAAAAAGCAAACTATGGAATCCATGCTCATACTATGTATCAAAACACCATATTTACTTTTACCAGAGCTCATTTCACACTTTATTGCTTAATTTAGTTTAGAAATGACTACGGTGTCACTTACAAATTCTTTTCCTCTTTTGTCCTCCTTAAGGCCATCCCAGCAAGGCAATATGTTTTCTGAGGCCCCACCCCTTTCAGAATATATAACTGTACTTTTTCACTTTAAAGTCCAGATGATTCTCTGAGGATAGCCAAGATTTTTGGAAGGTATATCAGCTAGTGTACAAACTTCCAAAATGTTGTTCCACACTCAAACGCAGTGCAAAACTACTCCTGAAAAGAATGGTTTAGAGAAAAAAAAACATGTAGCAGTGTTCTGAAACATAATAAAAATTAAAACAAAGCATGGCAAATAAGCAATATATTTTTTTAATTTAACATCTAACACATCTCATTCCACAAAATAAGTCATTTTGTTAAACTGTACACTGTGGTACAAACTGCATAGTTCTGGCTAGACTCATACAAAATGGCAAATATACACCCAAATTACAAATACTGCAGCTATCTCTTGAGGCCCACACCCCACTCATAATTCCACAACTGGTTATCATATCATCATTCTAACAGCTGATCACTGCTTCTAATACCAGTATGAAATATGGCAAAAATATATTAAGCTTGTGCTCCTAACATTCATATTCAAGCTTGTGGCAATGCATTGCTTACACAGCTGTCTCTTCACTGTTTCTCTCAAAGAATACATTCCAGTTCTATCAAATCATCAGACCATTCTTGTTCTCAAGACATTCCCTTTGAATTTCCTACAAGCCTCCTTTGAAGTAGTGTTAAGTGTCCTTACTGAAGTACCAACATAACATATCTGTTGTATTCCCATTATAATTATCACTGGTGCCCCAGTGAGAAACCCTCTGTTGTATAAATTAATTTGTGTAACCATCCTTGGGTGAGTTAGCATAAGGAATCACGCCAGCTATTCATAACAGGATCTTTTCCATGACCATCTCAGAAACAGGAGTGACTCTAACAGACATGTAACCATAGTTACCAATCTCCAGTCTTACACTACTTCTCCAGTTACTACTGAGGGACTGTAATGTCCCACAAACAGTTTACTGAACAGCACTGTCTGTACTACAAGCATTGGTAAAACAGCTCACCTGGACATCTTGCATTATCACTGACTGGTAAGTTCCTTTTCTGCTTATTTACAAATCAGTCTTCCTTCTGTCCATGGGTCTCCCTATGTTTCTGCTGTACCTTCCACTACAACTAGTTTGCCTTTTTACTTCTTTGTAAATGCAGAACTGAAAATTTCATTCAGTAATTCCACTTCATGTACAGTATTTTCAAGTTTCCCTCCAAATGTATGTTTGTTGTGAGTAGTTTCCAAAGTGTATGAAAATTCCATTTGCTGTACCCTCCTTTCCTTGCTTCCCACCCACACTTTACTATCTCTTCAATAGCTACCACAGACTCCCATATGAATGCTTTATAGTATCATTACAGGCATTTTCTTCATTCTTCCTCATCACTACACACACACATACACACACACACACACACACACACACACACACACACACACACACACACTTTTTGTCTTCCCACATGTTGTATAAGCTTCCCTCTTTAAATTAGTAACCTGCAATACATATCTACTTAACTACTCTGGTTACTGCCTTTTCTCAAACATGTTAATCCTGATGAAGGATTTTAATTCCTTTTTCACTTGTACTACCCTCCTTTCCTGCCATCCTTCTATATTATTTATCATTCTGTTTCAACAAACATACATCTACCCCCTAAACAAAATATGCCTAATGGGTTTTATATTAAATAAATAAATAAGTAAATAATGCCCATTGATTGATGGGAATGAAATACTGTTCATTAAAAACAAAGCTTGAGTGCTATCATTTTGTAAAAAGACTTCTTCAGAACAATTCTGTTTAGCTAGCTCCACTTTTAAATAATGTGCAAGGCAAGCACATGTGATCTACTTCAAATATTTAAGTTACTCATCAAGTTATAAGTTGCTAATACTATTTTATAAAAAATATAATAACAGCAAATACCAGTAATGACAAATACTGCAAAATATGACATAAAATTCTGTATTAAAAATTTTTAAAAAATGAAGGAAAGTAAAGAGAGTGTAATTTCATCTCATTTTCCTTTTAAAGTGATTTTAATATTTATATGTTTGTTAAAGCCTGAATGAACCATCGTTCTGAGAGTTAATTGTCAGTGCAATTAACTTTGCTCAAGCTTGTTGTTAAAATAATCCTATTTTGTATCCCTTATGAAAATATAATATTTTAAAAGAGTCTTTTAGAAAACTTCAACCTATTAAGTTTTGTAAATCAGTATTAACAGCTAATAATTTAATCAGTACTTTAACTGTCCGAAAGGGTTATGTGTTCACATTGCATTTTATTCAAAAAGTGTAATCAGCTAAATAGAACCTTTTTTAAAGACAAAAAGTGCTTAATCTTTGTCTTTTAATAAATAGTATTTCATTCCCACCAGTCACTGGGTGTTTTCCATTTTATAAATAGTATGTTATTTCTGTCAGTCACTGGATATCCTCTGTAATCCAAATCCCTTTTTTGTAGTATGCCTTAGTATTACAGAGCAGCAAATAAACCATACAAATGCATGATTGTTGCTGACCAGTGGCAGTCTCTCCTTAGCTGTTGTCACCCCAACTGTTTTAGTGAGGATTAGGTTAAGGATGTTCATATCCCTGGTTGGAGAATCTCATTGTGTGATTGTGTGATTGTGTCTCACTTCCAACAATATTTGTGATAGTTTTCTTTTCTGCAGTTGTAGGCAGCTACTTAGTTCATTGTCTTAACACTGAGGTTCTCCATGATTAAGGCTGCCCTCACCTTTGCCCATTAATGGCTTCTTCATTTGAGTCTGTCACTGTCATATTTTCCTGCATCTGGTGGCTTATGTACACAGTCAGTCATAGGGGATCTCTTGCTTCTGCTACCAGCTCAAGACCAGCTTATCAGTTTTTCCTACCTTCATCCTCCATTGCCTTCATCATATCCCAACATGCATTTCCTACCAGTCCACCATTGTACCTTGTCCTTATTATACTTCTTGAATACAGGCATCACCTTCTAGCCTGCATGCTGTGAAGCTGTTCATATTTCTGAATAAATAGCATTTATTTTTGTACTTGTGCAGTATGTAGCTGATAATTTATCAGGCTTCACCCACCATTTCTTCCTCCTTTTCTCTGCTTGCTCCTGCTCACTTATCCTCCAGCCCACTTTTTTTATCCTTCAGATGAGATGTTAAACTGAAGACCCATCTGGCTGAGTTGGTGGT
Source organism: Protopterus annectens (assembly GCF_019279795.1). Taxonomy (NCBI): domain Eukaryota; kingdom Metazoa; phylum Chordata; order Ceratodontiformes; family Protopteridae; genus Protopterus; species Protopterus annectens. Next base: position 1,155,876,741 of record NC_056743.1, on the reverse strand, counting down.
ATCTCAGGAGGATGTAAAAAAATCCCACAGCACCTATCAAAAAGAGACACACATTTTAATTACAATAATAGAATATATCTAAAAATAACATACATTACTCATAGACTGTGTATAATAATTCTGTGCAAAAGAAAACTAACTCTAAAGGGCTTACAGAAACAGTAGAATTATTCACCATCCATTTAACCACACCCAATGTTTTATTTTCTCAATAGCATCTCAGTTACCTCATCTTTTGTTATATACATTTCAACCATCTCTTCCTTTTCACATAAACCATACAATAGACATGCAGAATCTGTCTCCTAGGTGTATAAGAGCTCATACACACCCAATCTAATTGAACTGATAGTTATAAATGATAGCCGTGGTATGCTTCTGCTAGCGTTCAAAACCTGTCACTCTAGTACATTCCAAAAACATATTTTGCATAGTTTGTTTTACAGTACGTAATGAACAAAGCCTTTCTTCTCATCTTTTATATTTCATTTTATTTTGGACAGGTAGAATATCAAGTATATGGAAAAGAAAATCATGCCATTCCCACACATGAAGAAAACACTTTTGTCTATGAAGTACTGCTTGCCTTTCCACTAAAGTCAAGGAATCCCAGGTGTCGATATACTAAGTAATCATTGTACATTTATACCATAACTTTCTATTATGACATAAGGCATAAACTGCCTTCTATCATTTATCTTTACAATATTCAAAAAAAATCATTCTATTATTTATTTAAATTTATGTGGAGTACAACATTTCAAAAAACTTGTACTTTGCCTTGAATAGGCATACCAGAAAAGTCAATGGTTTGACAATCTTACTTTTCAATACTTCAGATAAATTCAAAGAATATAAATACATTTTAGAATTTATTAAAACCAAATTTCCTTCTTGCTTTTTATTAAAGAGGCTACATCCCCTTGTATGATTTAAGCAAGACCACCATATAAACTGGAAAATCATACCCAATACTTTATTTTCTTTAAATGTTGACAAGCTATATATGCTTTCTAACTATTCTAATTTCCCCTACATTTTCCCATTAAGAAAATATACTTTCTTTTGGAACATAAACTTAAAATTTTGCCAGAAGCAACATATGTCAGAAATAGTACATAACAACTTTTGCTACTGCAGTATGACACATTCTTTTGTTTTCAAATAGAGTTCCAATAAGCTCAACCTCTAATTTCAGATGCAAAACACATTCAGTTTCTATATCTCCTCCTAATTATTTATTCTTCTATACCTTGAGACACAAACCAATATAATTTAAAATTTAACTCACACAAAAGATAACTCTTTTCATAGCTGTAATGTGCTTAGGGACTAATTTTAAACCATGTGCATATTATAGCAGAAGAAGTGCACAGACTCCTTCATATATTTACTATTTGTCAAGGTCACAAACCATAGCCCCTTTAGATATCACAGCACTCATTAGTAGGGTAAAGATAACACCACTGAAAGGACACCCCTGTTTCACACCATTCTTTGTGGAAACTGATGACTCTATACATGAATACTACAACTTTTAAAGTGAAGATATCATATATAGATTGTATTACTTGCAGTATTCCAAGTCTGAAGATGGTAAATAACACTAACAAATGCCTTCTAAACATCGTAGGAATCTAATCTAGTATCTTGTGTCCTTGTACAATACTATCTGCCACCTGTTTAACCAATAAAAGGAGTCATATTTTTATAAATAAGATAGATGATACCATAGATCCCCGGGAGCTTTGACTATTAACAGTTCTCAATACCTCATCTTAATCTGATAAAGTAGATGGAGCATTTATTTGAGTCTGATGGTCTACATTAAATGTTTCTCTGGTCAAGTAGTCTTTTCCATACCACTCCTTTATCCCAATGTTTCTTTAACGTGAGTCTGAAAATAATGTATTAATGCTACAGTAGATATCTCATAGAGCAGTCATTTACCTTCTATCAAAATAAAAAAGACTTTCCTAAAAAAGACTGAGGCATGTTCTTTCCTGTCTTGTGTAACAGATGTCTGACCACTGCAATAGTGCATTTATTCTATCATAATAAGCCTTATATATTTTTTTCAATTGCATTTTTATCTATAGTATTGGTATTGGTATAAACAGAAAGCAATTCATTAACCTTCAGTTTATCAGCTACATTATAAGATATTTCCCAAAGTAAATAATTTGACTTATAATTCTTTTAAATGATATTCATCAGTCTTCCAAATTAGTATAAAATGATTACACAGTATATTTATTCTTCCATAATAAATGAATGACATTAATCAAATCCTGTTCATTAACACATGCAAAGCCAGTTGCTTAAATCCCTAACAATTCATACCCAATCTACTTTATCACTCATCATGGTCCAAATAGCTAACAGTCATTAAACCGTACCCTGCAGGTAGAATTACACTGCCAAATTCACAAGGGCCAGTAGGTAAAAGGAAATAATCATTTTCAATTCTATAATACCCTGTTTTTCATTTGTCATCCCTGTTACCCCCTAAACATACTTTCCCAATGTTTAGTGTATTTTGAAGAGTTTTCATATCTAATGGGCAATCTGTTTTTAACATCATGACATTGCACTTAAAATCACCAAAACTATTATAAATAAATACAGAAACCAAGATAAAAAGGGTAAGATCTCTAAATAAATACTGAGTTTCAGATGGATTTGTAAATGCATATAAAATTAGAAGTCTTAAAATTAATCTAAATACTGAAGACCACATGCTATCAGACATCCAGCTCTGCTAACTAAAACATAAAAACAATTAATAGCCTTATTTTTCAATAGTACAGCAATGACAGAGCATGTCCCTATACTGAAATACCATATAAGTTTACAGACCTGCAATGTTTCAGATTGAATACATTGATTTCACATTAAATAGCATATAAAAAAAGGCAGATAATTTACGCATAAACTACCTTACATGATTTCAAAATTATCATGTATTTCACATTTCTGACAATGCTGTTAACATTTACAGAAATTACAATGCATCTGACCTCTCCCTTTTTTAATATTAGCAACAATTTTTGCTTTTTTGCTTCCTTTACCTATGTTTAACATGAACCCCTATTTAATTATCAGTGTCTTCTTCTGTAACTAAATCCTACTCTTCTTCCTCTGTCCTGTAATTGTTCTGTATTACGTGTTATGTTAGAATACACTTCCTTCTCCTTAAACATATCTATATTTGCATTATCTTCTATCTGTATTACATCTTCGCAAACTCAAGATCTACCTAATGATACATTTTCCATACTGTAATATAGGTAGGGTAATCCATGCAAGTATGCTCCTCTTCATTGCACTTATAACAGTCTAACCTGTTTTGTTGTTTATCATGACTTAACACATAAAGAACTATACTGTTTTGGGAAATGCTGTAAAAAATTATTAAATATCAACAAAATTTAGCAAGATTTAGACTGGCAAGAGTATTTTGGAATGTAGCAATAGGTTATGAACAATTGCTAAAAACAATTGCTAGCCTATCTCTTGCAGGAAGATATCATGGCGTCCATCCTTCCCATAGTACTAGCACTGCCCTTCTAACCTATAATGTCAATAAAGCTAGAGGTAATGGCAAACTAGTCTCTTCTTTATTTCTAGACATGTCTGATGCCTTTGACACAGTTTGTCACAGTAAACTTCTACTTCAAATGTCCTTACTAGGTTTCTCTCTCAGCCTATCCTTCTGTGGTTCAAAAGCTAGCTTTCCAGTAAGTATCAGTCAGTAAAATGGTACTCCACACTGTCTCCTTATCTCCCAATCACCACTGATGTATCGCAAGGTTCTATCCATGGTCCCATCCTCACAACCTCTATAGATCCACACAACAGGCCATCCAAATACAATACACAGATGATTACACTCTCATTTGCACATCTGACAACAAGGTACACCTCCAAAAAATACTCAGGAAGCTTTAACAGCCACTAAAACATAGCTTAGTAAATCACAACTTATGCTCAACCCCAAAAAAGACCAAATTACTAGTTTCTTTCCCCAAATCTTTCTCTCATGAAAAAATAAAATGTAAAGCCCTCTCTCTTGATAATACAGCCATTTAAGTCACTTCTCACAGCAAACTATTAGGGTGATAGTGGATGATAATTTTACATTTGACCTGCATATACAACATTGTCTAAGAAAATATCATCAAAAACTAGGAATGCTTTACATATCCAAAAACTTTCTCACTGACAACTAAAGCTACACTTGCCACTACTTATCCCCTCCCCACTCTTCTTTATGGTGTTCCCATCCTTACTAACCTCCGGGCTTCACAAAAATTAAAACTTGAAAATGTTATAGCAAAGTTGCTAAATTTGCAGCACATACCCCTTTCAGAACCCACCACTATATAGCACTGAAAAGCCTAAATTGGTTAGACTTAACATATCACCTAACATATACAGCTTCTTACCACCTCTAAAATTATCCAGCATCCATCTGCCTATCCAGCACTGAAAAACATTCTGCACAAATATGTTCCCAGTCAGTCACTGTGATCCAGTCACCAAAAACCCTGTCTTCAAACCTAGCAAAACTGCTGGGCATTGTCTGTACTCGTACAAGGTTGCTAAGGCCTAGAACTTCTTACTTGTATACATCAGGTCTATACACTCCCTCTGATATTTCAAAACCAGTCTGAAATACTTCCCAGATAAAATCTGTCTCTATTCTCACTCAAAACCAGGATAAGCTATATCCCTAAATACGAGCTAGTACATTTTCATTCCTTATACCGCATTACTCTCCTTTCTTCACTTACTTCCTTACTGCTATCAAATTCCCTTCCCTGACGTTCTTTCTAAAAATACCATAAGCCTATTTTTCCCTCACTTCATATTGCAATTCCTATTTCTTTTAAACTAACTTACCTTTAATTCCTCTATAAACTGTCTAAAATTTATCTAAATATTAAATGATTGTCATATGCCTTGAATAGATTCTTAACCAATGTTTTTATATTATGTCTAATTTGTTATAATTATTTAAAGTGCAGATGATTTTGTTTTATTTTTGAACATTGTAAAATTATTGTTCTTAAAATGTTTTGTAAAAATTTGGAGTTTTTCTCCCCAGGCCTTCACTGAAAATGGGCTTCTACCCAGTCGGACTTTCCTGGTAATCAAATATCAATAAATAAATGAGTCTGACCTGCTACCTCCTGCGCAAACAAGCTACAGTGCATCTGTGACCAAAATAACATGTATAACACTAGGCAAGTGCACAGTACAATTATGTTCACTTCAATGTCCAAAGTTATCTGTTATTTTATTACAGCAAGTAGAAAAAAAGAAGAAATTCCATCTGTATAAGTCATATGTCTGCTGTTTTAATAAACCAAATAGAAAAAAAGATGTTTCATCTGTATCTATTTTTTAAGTATGAAACTGGGGAGACCTTTTATATTTTGTTTATAAGCTTTTTGTCACGTTCCACTTCAATAAAGAGACCAAACACCAAAACGGACCTTAGACGACCTTTTATTTAATTCAGAAACATCATAACTTATTGCATCATAACTTTATTTTTTATTGCATCATTTCAATCTGTTTATTAATCACAAGAAAACATCCTTTAACCATTCATCAGGGTGGCTTACCTCTACTCACCCTGCCCGAACAAACAGCATCCTCACCTTTGCTCACTTATTCTTAAACATCAAGCAGCATCCAACCACTCACTTTCAACCCAAAATTCTTACATCACAGGGGGAAACAGCATCCAACCACTCACTTTCACCCCCGAACTTCCTTATACCACACCAAATACCAGATGGGGAACAGAAGAGGGACAAGCCTGCTCCTCTTCTCCGCCCACCATCATGATCCAGGCTCTTTCCCCTCACCTAATACCAGTTTTTCACGAGAACCTCCAAAATTAAACCCAAATTCAATTTAAGCAAATCTAATCCAAACTCATTCAGGTGCACTCCTTCCTCTTTGAATCACATGGGATCCGTGTCAGCAAACTCCTTGTGCTCTATTGTCTGTATGCCCACTGCCTCCAGCTGCCTCGCCAACCTAAAGTTAACAAATCATAATGCCTGTTCTACTGCCATAAAACTATTAGCATGCCTACAAAACAAAAAGAAAAAACAAATGGACAGCTAAAAGTCTACTTATTTATTGAAGTAGTAAATCCACATAATGTGGATTCACTGCTTTAATAAATAAGTGGACTTTTAGCTGTCCATTTGTTTTTTTCTGCTTTTTGGATTTATCGATTTGTTATGGAACTTGTATGCCTCCAAAACAGATGGGGTATTATCTCCGACCACACAATACATGTACTTGGATATAACTTATTTAAAGTAATGAAATCCTCCCTTAGTTGGTACACCAATTGCTGCTTTGGAATTAAACCCAAATTGTTATCTGTCAAATGTACCACTAAGACTTGAGGAAGCTCCATCTAAGATTGTATAGCTGCAAACTCCTGCATAAGCTGATTCCACCTGAGGCCTCTAATGCCATGCCATCTGATTCTCCACCCAAACTGATGCAAAGCCCAGATCTGAACCATTAATCCTAATTGCAGCCATCCCAGTTGCCCAATAAACATATGAGTGGCCTAGGATGACAATCTTGTTACAGAAAAAAAAACTATTAATGACCAATCTCAATATCCACTATCTAATATAACACAAAAGGGCATTCAAAGACCAGTGCCCCACCCTCTTAATGACCTCAGTCGAACTACCTTCTTTTGCTAAATCTGAGGCTCTATCCATCCGAAAGGAATGGATGGAAAACCTCTCACCCACAAAACCCATACAGTAGAGTGCCCTTCTCATTGCATTTATCAACTGACCACCTGTTATCACCTTACCTCCCCCTTTTATTGGAAAACCAGGTAATGTGAACTCCCCCCTATCGGACGCTATGAATTTCCTGGTCCAAATCACTGGACACATTTGATTGCACCTATCTTTCCCCAAAACTATTTGCATGCCCGTCCCAGCCTGATCCGTCTTAGATTTCCTCAGCCAAATGTGAACTGCACCAGGCAGTATCATGACATCCTCCCAAACCAATGACCTCAACAACACAAACACTCTAAAAGCCTCAAAATACATCCATAAGCTCAATGTCACCCATAAAACATAATCAACTTATTCCCCACGCACTAAAGCTAAGCCCTGTAATAAAACCTTCAAAACCTGCCTTGTCACCAGCCAATGCTTATCCTTATTCAAGCCATTCACTCTACCCCATCCTTTCAACATATGCCCAATTGTCCAGGATTTAGTGAAATCACACAACCCTGCCACATGAGCAAATATACTGATTGCAGTCAAGTCCACCTTAATGGACTACACTGCCCTACTCTGTATATGAGCTCGAGCTAAATATCGCATGAACATTTCTTCTGACCAGACTCCCTCTTCCTCAGGGAGCTGTAAAATAAATCTATCAAAGTCACACAGTTCCCTACTGTATGCCCTCCTGGTAGATGCTGCCCAGGACTGTTCCACCAACCTCCTGGTCATTGTAACCCAATATTCCATACCTCATCTGGCACTGCCTCCAGTTTTTCTGATGCCATTGGAGCTAACTGCTGAAACCTGGAAAACTGAAGGCAAGACAAACTGTCAGCAATCCCATTCCTAGCACCTGCTAAATGCACACCTGTAAAAGAAAAGTTAATCAGCAAACTCTGTAAAACTAATTCATGTAAAACTAACAGTCACCATTCAGGCTTAGCCGTCTTCACCTGTAAAACCTGAATCACAGCACTATTGTCAAAATTAAATATAACCCTCCTTCCCCTCATCTGCTCCTGCCAAACCACAGATGCAGCCCAAATTAGTACTAACTCTAAGAAAGCAACATCCTTATTCCAATCATCCTTCCACTCAGCAGGCCACGGAACTGCACTCACCACAAAAAACACCCCCATACCAATACCCCCTGCTGCATCTGTAAATAACTGCAAATCCCATTGACCAACCCACTCCAAATGTCAAAAGGAAACTCCATTAAACTGCTCTAAAAATGACAACCAAAGAGTTAAATCATCCAGTGTCAACTTACCGAGTCTTACCCAATGGTGTTTGCTTTCCCCCCTTTCAGCAGAAAGGCCACAAATGTACAAAAAGTATGACCCAGGTGAACAGCCTGACATGCAGAATTCAGAAAAACTAAACGCTCCATGACATTCTTAACCCACACATCATCCCTAGCCTTCACCCAGGCTATTGTTTCTTTCAAGCAGGTTATCTTCACCTTTGGTAAACAAAACAATCCATGCTCCACATCCACCAACGCATCCTGAAAATCTAATGCTTTCACAGGACCCTCCAACTACCACCTCACCAATAGGGCCCCCAGTTCTTCGCACATCCCCACAAACTCCTGCATGTTTATCATAGCTCCCTCACAACCCTCACCTACTAAGAGGAAGTCATCCAGGTAATGAACTGCCCTTTGCTTGTACACCTGCTGCTGCCACATCCAGTGTAATGCCATGCTAAACTTCTCCAAAGTAGCAAAGGCTTCAGAGCATCCCATTGGCATATCCTTGTCAAAATAAAACTTGTTTCCAACCACCATGACCAATAGCATCCATTCCGCCTCTCATACCAGCAGAAGTCAGAATGCAGACTCAATATCCATCTTCAAAAACCACTGATCTTTAACCCCCCCTAATAACCCGCACTGTGTCATCCAATAAAGTGTAACTCACCTTCACCTCATCTACCAAAATAAAATCATTAATGGAGCTCCACTCTGGGTGGGACAGATGGTGAATCATCCAAAATTCCCCCGCCATCTTCTTAGACACCAATCTCAATGGCAAAACCTTAAAACTCTCAAAAGGGGGACTGTGAAAAGGACCCAGTATCCTACCTGCCTGACACTCCTTCTCCACCAAGGCTTCCAAAACATCTTTCCTCCCCTGCACTGATCTCAAGTTCCTTCAAACTGCTCCATCCCCACCCACCTTTGATTTAATAGAAAAAAAACCTCAATTAGCTCCTTACCTACTACCACCTCTAGATATCCCTGAAGCATGACCCTCAACACATGCACCTTAATGGGAGAGTGAGTCACCAAGCCTTCTTCTTGCCTCTGAAAGGTGCCCCCACCTGTCTGCCCCCAAAAATTCCTCCAAATTTGCATGCTCTTAAATCCCTGAAAGGCAATGAATAACCCACTCTAATCGGGTGAAACTGAGGCTTGGCTGACCATATGATCTACTTGCCAGCCACATTGCACTGCTCGGTTTACCCCTGCATACCTTGAGCAAGTGTGCAAGAATCTATATTCCATCCATGAACACCTCCCTGGCCATGGGAGTAAAGGCCCATGCACTCCCACCCCTTCTCCTCCTACCTTACCCACCCTACTACTCACACTGAAGCTATCCATCATAGTGACCATCCATATGTCTGGGTATCTCACCTCCCAATGTAGGGAATGACTGACCTTCTTCCTCTTGCAAAACTTCTAATCATACCACAAGAAAGCATGACCAGCCCGCGGCCATTGCTTCTCCCATATTGTCAAGAAATATGCCAAGAGTGGAACGGCCAATGTGCCATCCTTCTCCAACCAACTGTCAAACTACCTCCACACAAGGCTGGGTTAACTAACACAGAAACCTGTTTCCCAAAACAGTGCACCTCTCCACCTAGACTCTGCTGGCCCCCAAAACACCTGTGAGGTCCCCTGCTCCTAATATGACCTTCCACTGCCTTTACCCAGGCTGTGTCCCCCTTAACCTATGTCTGACATGCCTACTGAAACTTCCACCAACAGCATGCACTGTGTCCACAGCTGAAGCCTCCATTGCAACCACCTCCCTCTACTGCAGCTGACGTGTTCTCTTCCCTCTAGATGCCTGCTTGCCCTTTGTTGGCTGCCTTCTCTTCTGACTGACACCACCCTGTTCCACTGGCACCAGGGTCTCACTGCTTGGCATCTCATGAAACAGGTTCTCTGCCTATGCCACAATGTCTGCCTATCTCTGTCGCAGCATCTGAACCACTGCCCTCTGCTCCAGCTGCTCCAAAGCCATCTCAGCCACTGACACAACCTACAACGAGAAAACAAAAAAAAAACATAATCAGCCACAACAGACATAAAGTTATTAGATACAATGAGCAACAGGATGACCAATAGCCTAATTTAACAAATAACTCGTAGCATTCATGTACACATGCTCACTTCATTACTCTAAATAACACTTTGTTTTTCATAAATGCAAGCCTAGCTCATTAATCTATGTGAGAATCAACACTACACATTGTGTCTACCAAACTCCCCCTGCTACCTTAGTGATTAGGGACCATGTGTTCAACAGCGACCCATCATGAAAAAATAAATAAAATAAAGGGTCTCTGGGCAGATTAGAAAGCTCATGCTTAAGGCGAAGAATTAAGCAGTGTGTCTGATATAAAGAGACAAAAAGACAGCAATGCTTTATATAGCTACATTTTAGGTCATGGTGATATGGATACTTTTAAGTTTGCGATTTTACATACTGTTTTAGTGAATATTAGAGGAGGAGATAAGAGAAATATAACAGAAATGGAAGAATGCAAATGGATTTTGTATTTTAATGCCCTAAGTCCACCAGAACTGAATGATTTTTTTAACTTAAAACCAGTTCTCCATGATATGAGAAATAAAATGCATTAAACTGATGTGTATATATATATATATATATATATATATATATATATATATATATATATATATATATATATATATTTATATATATAGGATCCCTACCAAATACCGAATGCTTGAAATACTGATGCCCGTAATACCGAGCCTACATGACCAAAGACCACATTACCAATAATATAAAATACGATATGAGATGCACTAACCTGTAGCGATGATCAGGAAGCTATAAAGGTGTAGTAACACAACACCTGCTCGTACAATGCGTAATAGTAACAGAAATGTCTGACGACTGCTATAGTGTGCCTGGGGAAATCGGTAAACTCTATACCAGGCTACAATCACAGATATGTAAGGAGGTACTGGTCATTGACAGCTATGTGTATCATCTGGAAAAGAAGTCTCATACAAGACGTTACTGGTGCTGTAAACTCAAACAGAGTGGTAAATGTAAGGATAGAACAGTAACACTCTCATTGTCTGAAGGTGAAGAACTTCTAAAGTGTATCCCCCACAAACATGTGGGAGACCTGTTCGAGGTTGAGAAATACACAGTGTGTGTTGCACTAAAGGAGAAAGTGTTGATGTCAAGAGATACCCCTTGTATGCTCATGGAGAATGTGATGGCATCAACATCCCTGGATTGTGTGCTAAGCTTGACTAATAAGAAAGCTCTACTACAACAAATTAGAAGGGTGAGAACTAAATATGTGAATGAAACACACATCCCTGACCTTATATTAGAGAACCTGGAGATGTCCATGTTCCCATTCCAAAGTGGAGTATTCATTGAAAACCATATGGTAGACCCCACTTCCCAGCTCACTGTAGTGGTGTTTAGTACACTGAACAACCTCCATGACCTAAGTATAGCCACAATCCGGTTGATGGACGGCACATACTTCTGCAATGTTGTACTATGCAGGCAACTGTATAGTATACATGGCATGGTAAAGTATGGAGGTTACAGTAAATGTGTACCGTTAATGTATTGCTTAATGTCTAAGAAGTCATTACGGGCATATAACATGATTTGGCATTGTGTGCTTTACCTAATGTCTGTGCATGGGTTTCTATTAAGTTTACAGTTCATACTCTGTGATTTTGAAGTAGCGGCTCTGAAAAGTATTAGGCCGAACTTTGCTGACATCAGGGCGAAGGGCTGCATGTTTCACTTCAGTCAGAATGTGTGAAGGAAGGTGCAGCAAGCAGGGTTGGGTAAATTGTATAACTCAAATCACGCCTTCCAATTAGAGGTGAAATCCTTGGTTGCCCTAGCATTTCTGAGTGAATCGAATGTCACTCCAATCTTCAATCTCTTAAAAGAGACATTCCCGCATGACGGGAGGAAGATTGTACAATATTTTGCAGACTGGTACATATTGGGGAGGTTAAGAAAGTTTTCAAACACAATCAACAGCAGTTACCAGGTTTCCAACATTATTCCCCATTACTTTTTGGAATGTCAGTGAATTAAACCGCCTGTTTCTACCTCGAGCACAGAATTCAGTAGAAGCCTGGCATCACCGATTAAAGTGTTTGATTGGATGTAGGACTACTGATCTCTCGGTGCTCATGGGTGCTTTGGCTAAGGAACAGAATCATGTGGACGGATTGTGGGAAAGATTAATCGCAGGCTGCCCTCCTTCCCCTAAACATAAAAAGCTTGCACAGAGACACAGTCAGTTCCAAAAAGTCCTGGATAATCAGAGTGCTTACACATGTTTGGAGGTAGTTAGAGCTATTGCAAGGTTGTTAAAGATGTGATACTGTTGCCGTCATTGTATCAGGAAACACTGGGTGCCTATTCCACGTACTTGGGGTTTATTGTGTTTAATGTTGTTTTGCAATGTACTGTTGGGTATGAAATGTGACAAGGAATTACTTGGTGTGTATGCCGTCAAGTCACTAACCATAGTGATGTACTTTGGTTCAAAGTGCACAGGGTGAATATGCTTGTTTTACAGCGGGACTAGTGTATGGTGTATGATGCATGTGTGTTGGCTGCAGTCATCGGGGTCATGGTTTCGAGATTGTGAGCCAGCAGTATTTTGAGCGTCGGGATTGTGATGCTTCAGTAATGTGGTCTTTCGGTCATGTAGGCTCGGGATTTCGGACGTTGGTATTTCAAGCATTCCGTATTTGGTAGGGATCCTATATATATATATATATATATATATATATATATATATATATATATATATATATATATGTGTGTGTGTGTGTGTGTGTGTGTGTTGTATTATATTTTATATTTATATAGTTGTTTCTTATATTGTTGTTTTTTGCATATTATTGTTTTCATTGGATGTTGGATAATTAGTTAATTGTTTTATTACAGTGTTAGTAATTTGGCTGGTATATAATAAGTTTTATTCGGTTTGAATCTTGGCCTGATTTCTTGATGCCTGATGAAGTAGTTTGTTTCTGCAAAAGTTTAACTTGTGAATAATAAAATATTGTTGCAGCTACTCATGGGACCCAGAGCTTTGTTTCTGTTTTTGTTCAGTTTTTAAGTTACTGCCTCTGGATTTGCTCCCAAGGTATATATTTTTCTGAATGAAAAATCTGTACAGTTGAGATGTATGCTGATGAGCCAAAATACACTTACTCTCTGTTTTTTTTTTTTTTATTATTCAAACTTCCCTACCTAACAGAATGACGGTTACATCACACTGTGCATGCATGATGACCAGCTGTTACTCGCTGGTGCCTCACAGCCTGCCAATCCATGTTCCCCCAGCCACTGCTCCACCAACCATACCTCTGAAACTCTTAGCACCAAAAGTCTGGACACAACACAAATAAAACAGATCCCAAATAAAAGCAGCTTGCCCCCAACCTCCCTAACAAAGGCCAAAATAGGAAAAAACAAGGACAGCTCTAGAAAGCTAGCAGGAGAACAGGTCTTGCACCATCCCGACTTCTTCAAAGGCCCGTCACCATATTTCCACATCTGCCAGTAATACGCAGTAACCAACCTGTCAGAACCACAACTTCCAACCCGGACAATGTTACAAAGCAACATCTAGAAATCCTGGGAACCATGCCACCCACCACCAACGACAGCAACCACACTGAAGCCCCTGCCAAGCAACATCCCCCACCATAACCAAAACCAACATTGCTGACATGCACACCTGCAAACAAAGTTTGAAACCATACTAGAGCAGACACACATTCTTTATTTTTTCCATTCTTTTGTGAAGGACTAGTTATAATGTTTTTCTTGTATCTAAACGGACAGAGGAATGGCACCAATGTGAAACACAGCCATCCCTCTCCTCCCAGGAAATCCCCAAACAGAAAGCAGACAACAAACATCCCCCCAAAAATATATATGTATGTATATAATGTTATATTAACACTTGCTACAAGAGGCCTAATCCACCTCCCTTTGCAACCATTACTAGCCCGAGGCCTACCTGTTCACCAAGGATAGTTATCATGGATGTAATGCTTACTAACAAGCTCACACCAAAATGTGCTCCCTGAAACAACTACCCACACATAAAACTACTCTAAGCCCCACCCTACACCTAACTGACTTCCTCCCTCATTCCTTCATTAAATTAACCCTTTCCTACCCAGTTATAACTCATACTTATTTTACAATCCCTGCTTAATCCCTTCCCCAACCCCAGCCTACCCTGCCACTTACTCACTTACCCTCAAACGTCGAAGATGCCCCATGACAAACTGGGCTGTTCCCAGACCTCATTTGCTGGAATAATATATGACTTCTAAAGCAAATCCTACTTTTATTTAGCTCAAATAAGAGTAAAAGACGGCAACCAAAATCATAAGACTCAAAATTCACTTGAGCAAAATACTTATTAAAGCATGTACATCTCCTTTATGCAGAATTAAGAATTAAGTTTAAATCAGTTTGCTCATTTGCTACTGTTATATATTAAACAAAAAAATACACTTTATGCATCGCCGCTTAGCTAGAGTTAAACTATTCCCGGCGCCATAAGGTCTGCTCTTCAAATTTTCCCTTAGAACTAGCCAGTTTTTTTATTTTAGCACTCAAATCTGTTTCTTTGAGCTCAGCACTTGTTCAGAACTCATTGTAAGCACTTAATAAGCTACAAATTACTACAGCATTCAACTTTCCTCACTTGTCTAGAGGAAAACAGTTTTTAGTGCTTAATAAATAAGCACCTATCCAGGCATGTCTAAGGGTCAGCTCCTGGTGTTTTCTCCTGTCTATCTGATGAATCTGGGCATCTTGGGGTAATGCAGCAATTGCCTCGTACACAGACAACCCTCTCCTCCTACCACCCAACAATACAACCTGTGAGAGATCCACTTATATAGCCAAATTGGAAGTAAAGCTCGCTTCACCCAAGACTGGATTAGACAGTCAAGAGAAGGTAAACACTTGCACCACACCACTCTCATCACATAGTCCCTCAAAACCTACACCACCAAAGCACACACATAGAAACACAAAACACACACCTACATTCATGGAGGTTCTCAATAAAAATCTGCTCAAGCAACAGAGACCTCCAAAGCAGAAACGCAAGCAACCTCCACTCCCCAACTAAACCCAAATGACACATAGTCCACAAACTCAGTGTGCCACTCAACCACAGCCCATAAGGCATAACAACGTACCCAACACTCTAGTCATAGGTGACTCTATAGTCAGGCACACTGATGTTCCACTCACCAGGCTAAACAAGGAGAAAGTTACTGTCAGCTGCCTGTCAGGTGCCAGGATTAGCCACATAATGCACACACTCAGTTCACTCCACAACAAGTAGAAATATGACTCTGTCATTGTCCATGTTGGTGTGAATGACCTGAGGTGTACCTCTCTGGACTACATGAAAAGAGACATGGAGGAGCTCTCCGATATTGTAGCCCAGGCAGGTATGACCCTAGCCCTGAGTAGCATCCTGCCATCACCCAGAATGATACCACAGTACAAGGACAAAATGACTGACTTCAACAATTGGCTAAGCTTCTGGTGTCATTCTAAGGGAATCCAGTATCTGTCTGCCTGGGATGACATGATTGACAGACCACAATGCTTTGCCAGAGATGGCCTGCACCTGTTGCCCTTGGGATTCCGGATACTGGCTAAGGCTTTTGCCACCCCTATAGTGCCTTTTTTTAGGCAAGGTTCACATGACAAATTCACCACCATAACAGGTACAAGCAAGCAAAATTTGAGGGTAATGCTACTCAATGCTAGAAGTCTAAACCTAAAAGTGCACTCACTCGAGGCACTCCTTACAATGGAGAACATTGACATCTGTGCAGTGACAGAGATCTGTTTCAAGGCTCCAGAGAGCACCCCTGCATTGCCAGGCTATAATTCATACCACACCTTTCGGCCACCTAACCTGGAGCGAAACACTAAAGGCGGAAACGAGTCCATATTCATTAAGGATATCCACACCTCCAGGCTAGTTGCTCAGCATAATGCATCCGAGATTATCCAGGTGCAACTAACTCTGGGCAAGACCGCATTCCAAATTGTAGCTTGCTACAGATCCCCCACCATGCCCCAGGATTCCCACTCCTCATTTCTTGATACACTGGAAAATATTAGGGTACAACCCAACACCCTAATAATGGCCGATTTCAACTACCTCACCATTAACTGGGAAAACTACTCATGCACTAACTCTTTTGCTCAACTTTTTCTGGAATTCATAAATTCCAATGCCTTGGATCAACTTATCCACACCCCCATCAGGGGCAGCAATATCCTAAACCAGTCATTACCAACATGGGCGACCAGTGTTCCACACCAGAGGTCAATTCCTCACTGGTCAGATCCGACCACAAGCTAATCACCCTAGACATCCACATCCCACCCCCACCCTCCATTAGGGAAACCACCATAAAAAATTTCTCCAAAGCCAACTTCACGCTTCTCAAGACAGAAGTGGCAAACTTCACGACATCCATGCAGATGGACAACACAGGTACAACTGTTGAATCCTACATGAATGCACTTTATAAGCACTTACATGAGTCCATGGATCACGCTATCCCTAACAGAACCAAGATGCTATCCTCCAAAAAAATGAAGCCAATCTGGTGGTCCCCTGCCATAAACAAAACTCTACAACAAAAAAAGAGTAAAATCCCATGATTGGAGGAACTCCCTGGTCAGCCTCAATAAGAAGCTGAGATCCCTCATAAAATCCTCCAAAGCTAGTTACGAAAACAAAATTGCCACTGATTCTAAAGACAACCACAAAGCATTCTATAGCTATGTCAAAAATTTCAATAGCAGCAATCAGATCTACTCTGAGTTACAGCACAATGGTACTAAATATACAGAACCAACTGATATTGCCAACATCTTCACAGATAGTTTCAGTGCTAACTTTACCCCCTCTCACTCCCTAAAGGGCCCATCTCTATACTGGAAGAATGCAAAGTTCCTGTAATCACAGCTGCACAGGTAAAAACCACACTCTCCAAAGCCAAAAACACAGCATCCATGGGACCTAACAACATCCCAGGCTGCATTGTACACAAACTACAGAATGAACTGGAACTCCACCTAAGTACCATGTTCAATCATAGCCTCACCTCAGGCTTTGTGCCCATTGAATGCCGCACAGCGAAGGTTATCCCACTCCACAAAGGGGGAGCCACCACGGACCCTGGAAACTACCGCCCCATTAGCCTGACAAGCCTGGTCTGCAAGGCCATAGAACTTCTAAACAAAGACATTGGTAATCTCCAAACTCTGGACCCCACCTAGTTTGGGTTTGTAAAAAGCAGATCATGTGTCCTAAACCTGATAGACTTCTTTGAAGCAGTCACCAAAGCCGTAGACGAGGGTAAGGTGGTTCACACAGCCTATCTAGATCTTGCCAAGGCTTTCAACACCATCTCCCACCCTGAAAAGAGGTGCTGGCCTAGTGGGACTAACGTGTTAAACTAGGTATAAATCCATATGTCACAAGATGGGTTGCCAACTGGCTCACTGACAGAACCCACACTGTGAAAGTAGCAGACTCGAAATCCGACTTCAGACCAGTGACAAGTGGAGTACCACAGGGTTCAGTCCTGGGTCCTTTCCTGTTTGGTATCTACTTCTCTGAAGTACAGACTAACACAGGGGGGTTTTGGCTAATGAAGTTCACAGATGACTGCAAACTAGGAGCCATAATCGAAACTCCTAAAGATGTGGACATCCTACAAAAGGGCCTTACTGAGACAGATACCTGGTGTCAAAGCCATGGCCTCAAGCTCAATGCCAAAAAGTGCATTGTCATCCCCTTCTGTAAAAACTCTGTACCCATGAACTACCACATAGGCAGTAGTCTACTTAACAATCAAAGTATGATAAGAGACCTTGGGACACAGGTGGACAGTAGTCTCTCCTTTGATAATCACATCACCACAGTAGTCAGGAAATCCTTCTATGTGGCACACCTCATCACAAAAGGTTTCTCATCCAGGAAAAAAGAGGTCATTGTTCCCCTCTACTCATCACTCATTAGACCCATTATAGAGTACAACGCCCCTTTTGGTATGTACCTCACAAGACCTCTACAGCAACTGGAAAGGCCACAGAAATACCTCACAAAGAGGATTACCAGCCTCAAACAGATGCCCTA